>NW_028324255.1:6505357-6805892 GCF_054372755.1 Phalangium opilio
ATCCTAAGGACATTACCGTATCTCTAGTAGACACAGAGTTATGGGCCTGCAAAGTATAGTCTAATGCATTTCCTATGGACGGGTTGTTTGTTTACGTTTAGCTTAATTACTCGGCCCTTGTTTGTCGTAGCTCATTATTTGTAGTATGGTTAGATGGGGGACAAATTGGACTATAACATACTCAAAGGACATCCCCGTATCTCCAGTAGAAACAGATTTACGAGCCTGCAAAGTATAGTCTAATGCATTTCCTATGGAGGGGTTTGTTTGTTTACGATTAGCTTAATTACTCGACTGCTGTTTGTCGTAGCTCAATGTTTTTAGTATGGTTAGATGGGGGACAAATTGGACTATAACATACTCAAAGGACATCCCCGTATCTCCAGTAGAAACAGAGTTACGAGCCTGCAAAGTATAGTCTAATGCATTTTCTATGGAGGGGGTTTGTTTCGTTACGTTTTGCTTAAGTACTCGGCCCCTGTTTGTCGTAGCCCAAAGTTTTTAGTATGGTTAGATGGGGGACAATTTGGACTATAACATATCCTAAGGACATCCCCGTATCTCTAGTAGACACAGAGTTATGGGCCTGCAAAGTATAGTCTAATGCATTTCCTATGGAGGGGTTTGTTTGTTTACGATTAGCTTAATTACTCGACTGCTGTTTGTCGTAGCTCATGTTTTTAGTATGGTTAGATGGGGGACAAATTGGACTATAACATACTCAAAGGACATCCCCGTATCTCCAGTAGAAACAGAGTTACGAGCCTGCAAAGTATAGTCTAATGCATTTTCTATGGAGGGGTTTGTTTGTTCACGTATTGCTTAATTACTTGACCCTGTTCTTTCGATTAAAAATAATAACATATCTTTAGTGTAGCGGTTATCGCATCCGCCTCACTCTCGGAAGGCCACAGGTTCGAAACCGCGAAGTTTTTTTTTGCTTGGAACATGCAAAGACCTTTATAATTATCCGAACATTTGTGTCAAGGTCACATTATTTACATCCCCGTATCTCTGGTAGAACCAGAGTTACGAGCCTCCAGAATTTAGTGTAATGTATTTCCTATGGAGGGGGTTTGTTTGTTTACGATTAGCTTAATTACTCGACTACTGTTTGTCGTAGCCCTAATTCTTGGTATGGCTAGATGAAGGACAAATTGGTCTATAACATACTCAAAGGACATCCCCGTATCTCCAGTAGAAACAGATTTACGAGCCTGCAAAGTATAGTCTAATGCATTTCCTATGGAGGGGGTTTGTTTCGTTACGTTTTGCTTAAGTACTCGGCCCCTGTTTGTCGTAGCCCAAAGTTTTTAGTATGGTTAGATGGGGGACAATTTGGACTATAACATATCCTAAGGACATCCCCGTATCTCTAGTAGACACAGAGTTATGGGCCTGCAAAATATAGTCTACTGCATTTCCTATGGACGGGTTTTTTGTTTACGTTTAGCTTAATTACTCGGCCCTTGTTTGTCGTAGCTCATTATTTGTAGTATGGTTAGATGGGGGACAAATTGGACTATAACATACTCAAAGGACATCCCCGTATCTCCAGTAGAAACAGAGTTAGGAGCCTGCAAAGTATAGTCTAATGCATTTTCTATGGAGGGGTTTGTTTTTTCACGTATTGCTTAATTACTTGACCCTGTTCTTTCGATTAAAAATAATAACATATATTTAGTGTAGCGGTTATCGCATCCGCCTCACTCCCGGAAGGCCACAGGTTCGAAACCGCGAAGTTTTTTTTTATAATTATCCGAACATTTGTGTCAAGGTCACATTATTTACATCCCCGTATCTCTGGTAGAACCAGAGTTACGAGCCTCCAGAATTTAGTGTAATGTATTTCCTATGGAGGGGGTTTGTTTGTTTACGATTAGCTTAATTACTCGACTACTGTTTGTCGTAGCCCTAATTCTTGGTATGGCTAGATGAAGGACAAATTGGTCTATAACATACTCAAAGGACATCCCCGTATCTCCAGTAGAAACAGAGTTACGAGCCTGCAAAATTTATTTTCAAAAATCAAAAGTAACCTTCTAACAATAAGTGAGACAAAAAATAAGTTGACGACGATATTGCGGTAGCCTCAAGTTTAAAGTATCCTTGTATGGGGAGCAAAGAGTACTATAACATATCCAAAGGAGATCCCAGTATCTCTTGTAGAACAAGAGTTATGAGCCTCCAAAGTTTAGTGCAAAAATCATAAGTAACATAATAAAAATAAGTGAGACGATACAAAAGTTGACGAACATTTTGCTTAATATCTCGGACCCTGTTTGTCCTAGCTCAATGTTTTTAGTATGGTTAGATGGGGGACATTTTGGACTATAATATATCCTAAGGACATCCCCGTATCTCTAGTAGACACAGAGTTATGGGCCTGCAAAGTATAGTCTAATGCATTTGCTATGGACGGGTTGTTTGTTTACGTTTAGCTTAATTACTCGGCCCCTGTTTGTCGTAGCTCAATGTTTTTAAAATGGTTAGATGGGGGACAAATTGGACTATAACATACTCAAAGGACATCCCCGTATCTCCAATAGAAACAGAGTTACGAGCCTGCAAAGTATAGTCTAATGCATTTCCTATGGAGGGGGTTTGTTTCGTTACGTTTTGCTTAAGTACTCGGCCCCTGTTTGTCGTAGCCCAAAGTTTTTAGTATGGTTAGATGGGGGACAATTTATACTATAACACATCCTAAGGACATCCCCGTATCTCTAGTAGACACAGAGTTATGGGCCTGCAAAGTATAGTCTAATGCATTTCCTATAGAGGGGTTTGTTTGTTTACGATTAGCTTAATTACTCGACTGCTGTTTGTCGTAGCTCAATGTTTTTAGTATGGTTAGATGGGGGACAAATTGGACTATAACATACTCAAAGGACATCCCCGTATCTCCAGTAGAAACAGAGTTACGAGCCTGCAAATTATAGTCTAATGCATTTTCTATGGAGGGGGTTTGTTTCGTTACGTTTTGCTTAAGTACTCGGCCCCTGTTTGTCGTAGCCCAAAGTTTTTAGTATGGTTAGATGGGGGACAATTTGGACTATAACATATCCTAAGGACATCCCCGTATCTCTAGTAGACACAGAGTTATGGGCCTGCAAAGTATAGTCTAATGCATTTCCTATGGAGGGGTTTGTTTGTTTACGATTAGCTTAATTACTCGACTGCAGTTTGTCGTAGCTCAATGTTTTTAGTATGGTTAGATGGGGGACAAATTGGACTATAACATACTCAAAGGACATCCCCGTATCTCCAGTAGAAACAGAGTTACGAGCCTGCAAAGTATAGTCTAATGCATTTTCTATGGAGGGGTTTGTTTGTTCACGTATTGCTTAATTACTTGACCCTGTTCTTTCGATTAAAAATAATAACATATATTTAGTGTAGCGGTTATCGCATCCGCCTCACTCTCGGAAGGCCACAGGTTCGAAACCGTGAAGTTTTTTTTTTTTGCTTGGAACATGCAAAGACCTTTATAATTATCCGAACATTTGTGTCAAGGTCACATTATTTACATCCCCGTATCTCTGGTAGAACCAGAGTTACGAGCCTGCAAAGTTTATTTTCAAAAATCAAAAGTAACCTTCTAACAATAAGTGAGACAAAAAATAAGTTGACGACGATATTGAGGTAGCCTCAAGTTTAAAGTATTCTTGTATGGGGAGCAAAGAATACTATAACATATCCAAAGGAGATCCCAGTATCTCTTGTAGAACAAGAGTTATGAGCCTCCAAAGTTTAGTGCAAAAATCATAAGTAACATAATAAAAATAAGTGAGACGATACAAAAGTTGACGAACATTTTGCTTAATATCTCGGACCCTGTTTGTCCTAGCTCAATGTTTTTATTATGGTTAGATGGGGGACAATTTGGACTATAACATATCCTAAGGACATTACCGTATCTCTAGTAGACACAGAGTTATGGGCCTGCAAAGTATAGTCTAATGCATTTCCTATGGACGGGTTGTTTGTTTACGTTTAGCTTAATTACTCGGCCCTTGTTTGTCGTAGCTCATTATTTGTAGTATGGTTAGATGGGGGACAAATTGGACTATAACATACTCAAAGGACATCCCCGTATCTCCAGTAGAAACAGATTTACGAGCCTGCAAAGTATAGTCTAATGCATTTCCTATGGAGGGGGTTTGTTTCGTTACGTTTTGCTTAAGTACTCGGCCCCTGTTTGTCGTAGCCCAAAGTTTTTAGTATGGTTAGATGGGGGACAATTTGGACTATAACATATCCTAAGGACATCCCCGTATCTCTAGTAGACACAGAGTTATGGGCCTGCAAAATATAGTCTACTGCATTTCCTATGGACGGGTTTTTTGTTTACGTTTAGCTTAATTACTCGGCCCTTGTTTGTCGTAGCTCATTATTTGTAGTATGGTTAGATGGGGGACAAATTGGACTATAACATACTCAAAGGACATCCCCGTATCTCCAGTAGAAACAGAGTTAGGAGCCTGCAAAGTATAGTCTAATGCATTTTCTATGGAGGGGTTTGTTTTTTCACGTATTGCTTAATTACTTGACCCTGTTCTTTCGATTAAAAATAATAACATATATTTAGTGTAGCGGTTATCGCATCCGCCTCACTCCCGGAAGGCCACAGGTTCAAAACCGCGAAGTTTTTTTTATAATTATCCGAACATTTGTGTCAAGGTCACATTATTTACATCCCCGTATCTCTGGTAGAACCAGAGCTACGAGCCTCCAGAATTTAGTGTAATGTATTTCCTATGGAGGGGGTTTGTTTGTTTACGATTAGCTTAATTACTCGACTACTGTTTGTCGTAGCCCTAATTCTTGGTATGGCTAGATGAAGGACAAATTGGTCTATAACATACTCAAAGGACATCCCCGTATCTCCAGTAGAAACAGAGTTACGAGCCTGCAAAATTTATTTTCAAAAATCAAAAGTAACCTTCTAACAATAAGTGAGACAAAAAATAAGTTGACGACGATATTGCGGTAGCCTCAAGTTTAAAGTATCCTTGTATGGGGAGCAAAGAGTACTATAACATATCCAAAGGAGATCCCAGTATCTCTTGTAGAACAAGAGTTATGAGCCTCCAAAGTTTAGTGCAAAAATCATAAGTAACATAATAAAAATAAGTGAGACGATACAAAAGTTGACGAACATTTTGCTTAATATCTCGGACCCTGTTTGTCCTAGCTCAATGTTTTTAGTATAGTTAGATGGGGGACATTTTGGACTATAACATATCCTAAGGACATCCCCGTATCTCTAGTAGACACAGAGTTATGGGCCTGCAAAGTATAGTCTAATGCATTTGCTATGGACGGGTTGTGTGTTTACGTTTAGCTTAATTACTCGGCAACTGTTTGTCGTAGCTCAATGTTTTTAGTATGGTTAGATGGGGGACAAATTGGACTATAACATACTCAAAGGACATCCCCGTATCTCCAATAGAAACAGAGTTACGAGCCTGCAAAGTATAGTCTAATGCATTTCCTATGGAGGGGGTTTGTTTCGTTACGTTTTGCTTAAGTACTCGGCCCCTGTTTGTCGTAGCCCAAAGTTTTTAGTATGGTTAGATGAGGGACAATTTGGACTATAACATATCCTAAGGACATCCCCGTATCTCTAGTAGACACAGAGTTATGGGCCTGCAAAGTATAGTCTAATGCATTTCCTATGGAGGGGTTTGTTTGTTTACGATTAGCTTAATTACTCGACTGCTGTTTGTCGTAGCTCAATGTTTTTAGTATGGTTAGATGGGGGACAAATTGGACTATAACATACTCAAAGGACATCCCCGTATCTCCAGTAGAAACAGAGTTACGAGCCTGCAAAGTATAGTCTAATGCATTTTCTATGGAGGGGGTTTGTTTCGTTACGTTTTGCTTAAGTACTCGGCCCCTGTTTGTCGTAGCCCAAAGTTTTTAGTATGGTTAGATGGGGGACAATTTGGACTATAACATATCCTAAGGACATCCCCGTATCTCTAGTAGACACAGAGTTATGGGCCTGCAAAGTATAGTCTAATGCATTTCCTATGGAGGGGTTTGTTTGTTTACGATTAGCTTAATTACTCGACTGCTGTTTGTCGTAGCTCATGTTTTTAGTATGGTTAGATGGGGGACAAATTGGACTATAACATACTCAAAGGACATCCCCGTATCTCCAGTAGAAACAGAGTTACGAGCCTGCAAAGTATAGTCTAATGCATTTTCTATGGAGGGGTTTGTTTGTTCACGTATTGCTTAATTACTTGACCCTGTTCTTTCGATTAAAAATAATAACATATCTTTAGTGTAGCGGTTATCGCATCCGCCTCACTCTCGGAAGGCCACAGGTTCGAAACCGCGAAGTTTTTTTTTGCTTGGAACATGCAAAGACCTTTATAATTATCCGAACATTTGTGTCAAGGTCACATTATTTACATCCCCGTATCTCTGGTAGAACCAGAGTTACGAGCCTCCAGAATTTAGTGTAATGTATTTCCTATGGAGGGGGTTTGTTTGTTTACGATTAGCTTAATTACTCGACTACTGTTTGTCGTAGCCCTAATTCTTGGTATGGCTAGATGAAGGACAAATTGGTCTATAACATACTCAAAGGACATCCCCGTATCTCCAGTAGAAACAGATTTACGAGCCTGCAAAGTATAGTCTAATGCATTTCCTATGGAGGGGGTTTGTTTCGTTACGTTTTGCTTAAGTACTCGGCCCCTGTTTGTCGTAGCCCAAAGTTTTTAGTATGGTTAGATGGGGGACAATTTGGACTATAACATATCCTAAGGACATCCCCGTATCTCTAGTAGACACAGAGTTATGGGCCTGCAAAATATAGTCTACTGCATTTCCTATGGACGGGTTTTTTGTTTACGTTTAGCTTAATTACTCGGCCCTTGTTTGTCGTAGCTCATTATTTGTAGTATGGTTAGATGGGGGACAAATTGGACTATAACATACTCAAAGGACATCCCCGTATCTCCAGTAGAAACAGAGTTAGGAGCCTGCAAAGTATAGTCTAATGCATTTTCTATGGAGGGGTTTGTTTTTTCACGTATTGCTTAATTACTTGACCCTGTTCTTTCGATTAAAAATAATAACATATATTTAGTGTAGCGGTTATCGCATCCGCCTCACTCCCGGAAGGCCACAGGTTCGAAACCGCGAAGTTTTTTTTATAATTATCCGAACATTTGTGTCAAGGTCACATTATTTACATCCCCGTATCTCTGGTAGAACCAGAGCTACGAGCCTCCAGAATTTAGTGTAATGTATTTCCTATGGAGGGGGTTTGTTTGTTTACGATTAGCTTAATTACTCGACTACTGTTTGTCGTAGCCCTAATTCTTGGTATGGCTAGATGAAGGACAAATTGGTCTATAACATACTCAAAGGACATCCCCGTATCTCCAGTAGAAACAGAGTTACGAGCCTGCAAAATTTATTTTCAAAAATCAAAAGTAACCTTCTAACAATAAGTGAGACAAAAAATAAGTTGACGACGATATTGCGGTAGCCTCAAGTTTAAAGTATCCTTGTATGGGGAGCAAAGAGTACTATAACATATCCAAAGGAGATCCCAGTATCTCTTGTAGAACAAGAGTTATGAGCCTCCAAAGTTTAGTGCAAAAATCATAAGTAACATAATAAAAATAAGTGAGACGATACAAAAGTTGACGAACATTTTGCTTAATATCTCGGACCCTGTTTGTCCTAGCTCAATGTTTTTAGTATAGTTAGATGGGGGACATTTTGGACTATAACATATCCTAAGGACATCCCCGTATCTCTAGTAGACACAGAGTTATGGGCCTGCAAAGTATAGTCTAATGCATTTGCTATGGACGGGTTGTGTGTTTACGTTTAGCTTAATTACTCGGCCCCTGTTTGTCGTATCTCAATGTTTTTAGTATGGTTAGATGGGGGACAAATTGGACTATAACATACTCAAAGGACATCCCCGTATCTCCAATAGAAACAGAGTTACGAGCCTGCAAAGTATAGTCTAATGCATTTCCTATGGAGGGGGTTTGTTTCGTTACGTTTTGCTTAAGTACTCGGCCCCTGTTTGTCGTAGCCCAAAGTTTTTAGTATGGTTAGATGAGGGACAATTTGGACTATAACATATCCTAAGGACATCCCCGTATCTCTAGTAGACACAGAGTTATGGGCCTGCAAAGTATAGTCTAATGCATTTCCTATGGAGGGGTTTGTTTGTTTACGATTAGCTTAATTACTCGACTGCTGTTTGTCGTAGCTCAATGTTTTTAGTATGGTTAGATGGGGGACAAATTGGACTATAACATACTCAAAGGACATCCCCGTATCTCCAGTAGAAACAGAGTTACGAGCCTGCAAAGTATAGTCTAATGCATTTTCTATGGAGGGGGATTGTTTCGTTACGTTTTGCTTAAGTACTCGGCCCCTGTTTGTCGTAGCCCAAAGTTTTTAGTATGGTTAGATGGGGGACAATTTGGACTATAACATATCCTAAGGACATCCCCGTATCTCTAGTAGACACAGAGTTATGGGCCTGCAAAGTATAGTCTAATGCATTTCCTATGGAGGGGTTTGTTTGTTTACGATTAGCTTAATTACTCGACTGCTGTTTGTCGTAGCTCATGTTTTTAGTATGGTTAGATGGGGGACAAATTGGACTATAACATACTCAAAGGACATCCCCGTATCTCCAGTAGAAACAGAGTTACGAGCCTGCAAAGTATAGTCTAATGCATTTTCTATGGAGGGGTTTGTTTGTTCACGTATTGCTTAATTACTTGACCCTGTTCTTTCGATTAAAAATAATAACATATCTTTAGTGTAGCGGTTATCGCATCCGCCTCACTCTCGGAAGGCCACAGGTTCGAAACCGCGAAGTTTTTTTTTGCTTGGAACATGCAAAGACCTTTATAATTATCCGAACATTTGTGTCAAGGTCACATTATTTACATCCCCGTATCTCTGGTAGAACCAGAGTTACGAGCCTCCAGAATTTAGTGTAATGTATTTCCTATGGAGGGGGTTTGTTTGTTTACGATTAGCTTAATTACTCGACTACTGTTTGTCGTAGCCCTAATTCTTGGTATGGCTAGATGAAGGACAAATTGGTCTATAACATACTCAAAGGACATCCCCGTATCTCCAGTAGAAACAGAGTTACGAGCCTGCAAAATTTATTTTCAAAAATCAAAAGTAACCTTCTAACAATAAGTGAGACAAAAAATAAGTTGACGACGATATTGCGGTAGCCTCAAGCTTAAAGTATCCTTGTATGGGGAGCAAAGAGTACTATAACATATCCAAAGGAGATCCCAGTATCTCTTGTAGAACAAGAGTTATGAGCCTCCAAAGTTTAGTGCAAAAATCATAAGTAACATAATAAAAATAAGTGAGACGATACAAAAGTTGACGAACATTTTGCTTAATATCTCGGACCCTGTTTGTCCTAGCTCAATGTTTTTAGTATGGTTAGATGGGGGACATTTTGGACTATAACATATCCTAAGGACATCCCCGTATCTCTAGTAGACACAGAGTTATGGGCCTGCAAAGTATAGTCTAATGCATTTGCTACGGACGGGTTGTTTGTTTACGTTTAGCTTAATTACTCGGCCCCTGTTTGTCGTAGCTCAATGTTTTTAGTATGGTTAGATGGGGGACAAATTGGACTATAACATACTCAAAGGACATCCCCGTATCTCCAATAGAAACAGAGTTACGAGCCTGCAAACTATAGTCTAATGCATTTCCTATGGAGGGGGTTTGTTTCGTTACGTTTTGCTTAAGTACTCGGCCCCTGTTTGTCGTAGCCTAAAGTTTTTAGTATGGTTAGATGGGGGACAATTCGGACTATAACATATCCTAAGGACATCCCCGTATCTCTAGTAGACACAGAGTTATGGGCCTGCAAAATATAGTCTAATGCATTTACTATGGACGGGTTGTTTGTTTACGTTTAGCTTAATTACTCGGCCCTTGTTTGTCGTAGCTCATTATTTGTAGTATGGTTAGATGGGGGACAAATTGACTATAACATACTCAAAGGACATCCCCGTATCTCCAGTAGAAACAGATTTACGAGCCTGCAAAGTATAGTCTAATGCATTTCCTATGGAGGGGGTTTGTTTCGTTACGTTTTGCTTAAGTACTCGGCCCCTGTTTTTCGTAGCCCAAAGTTTTTAGTATGGTTAGATGGGGGACAATTTGGACTATAACATATCCTAAGGACATCCCCGTATCTCTAGTAGACACAGAGTTATGGGCCTGCAAATTATAGTCTAATGCATTTGCTATGGACGGGTTGTTTGTTTACGTTTAGCTTAATTACTCGGCCCCTGTTTGTCGTAGCTCAATGTTTTTAGTATGGTTAGATGGGGGACAAATTGGACTATAACATACTCAAAGGACATCCCCGTATCTCCAATACAAACAGAGTTACGAGCCTGCAAACTATAGTCTAATGCATTTCCTATGGAGGGGGTTTGTTTCGTTACGTTTTGCTTAAGTACTCGGCCCCTGTTTGTCGTAGCCTAAAGTTTTTAGTATGGTTAGATGGGGGACAATTCGGACTATAACATATCCTAAGGACATCCCCGTATCTCTAGTAGACACAGAGTTATGGGCCTGCAAAATATAGTCTAATGCATTTACTATGGACGGGTTGTTTGTTTACGTTTAGCTTAATTACTCGGCCCTTGTTTGTCGTAGCTCATTATTTGTAGTATGGTTAGATGGGGGACAAATTGACTATAACATACTCAAAGGACATCCCCGTATCTCCAGTAGAAACAGATTTACGAGCCTGCAAAGTATAGTCTAATGCATTTCCTATGGAGGGGGTTTGTTTCGTTACGTTTTGCTTAAGTACTCAGCCCCTGTTTTTCGTAGCCCAAAGTTTTTAGTATGGTTAGATGGGGGACAATTTGGACTATAACATATCCTAAGGACATCCCCGTATCTCTAGTAGACACAGAGTTATGGGCCTGCAAAGTATAGTCTAATGCATTTCCTATGGAGGGGTTTGTTTGTTTACGATTAGCTTAATTACTCGACTGCTGTATGTCGTAGCTCAATGTTTTTAATATGGTTAGATGGAGGACAAATTGGACTATAACATACTCAAAGGACATCCCCGTATCTCCAGTAGAAACAGAGTTACGAGCCTGCGAAGTATAGTCTAATGCATTTTCTATGGAGGGGTTTGTTTGTTCACGTATTGCTTAATTACTTGACCCTGTTCTTTCGATTAAAAATAATAACATATCTTTAGTGTAGCGGTTATCGCATCCGCCTCACTCTCGGAAGGCCACAGGTTCGAAACCGCGAAGTTTTTTTTTTGCTTGGAACAAGCAAAGACCTTTATAATTATCCGAACATTTGTGTCAAGGTCACATTATTTACATCCCCGTATCTCTGGTAGAACCAGAGTTACGAGCCTGCAAAGTTTATTTTCAAAAATCAAAAGTAACCTTCTAACAATAAGTGAGACAAAAAATAAGTTGACGACGATATTGAGGTAGCCTCAAGTTTAAAGTATCCTTGTATGGGGAGCAAAGAGTACTATAACATATCCAAAGGAGATCCCAGTATCTCTTGTAGAACAAGAGTTATGAGCCTCCAAAATTTAGTGCAAAAATCATAAGTAACATAATAAAAATAAGTGAGACGATACCAAAGTTGACGAACATTTTGCTTAATATCTCGGTCAATGTTTGTCGTAGCTCAATGTTTTTAGTATGGTTAGATGGGGGACAATTTGGACTATAACATATCCTAAGGACATCCCCGTATCTCTAGTAGACACAGAGTTATGGGCCTGCAAAGTATAGTCTACTGCATTTCCTATGGACGGGTTGTTTGTTTACGTTTAGCTTAATTACTCGGCCCCTGTTGGTTGTAGCTCAATATTTTTAGTATGGTTAGATGGGGGACAAATTGGACTATAACATACTCAAAGGACATCCCCGTATCTCCAGTAGAAACAGAGTTACGAGCCTGCAAAGTATAGTCTAATGCATTTTCTATGGAGGGGTTTGTTTTTTCACGTATTGCTTAATTACTTGACCCTGTTCTTTCGATTAAAAATAATAATATATCTTTAGTGTAGCGGTTATCGCATCCGCCTCACTCCCGGAAGGCCACAGGTTCGAAACCGCGAAGTTTTTTTTTATAATTATCCGAACATTTGTGTCAAGGTCACATTATTTACATCCCCGTATCTCTGGTAGAACCAGAGTTACGAGCCTCCAGAATTTAGTCTAATGTATTTCCTATGGAGGGGGTTTGTTTGTTTACGATTAGCTTAATTACTCGACTACTGTTTGTCGTAGCCCTAATTCTTGGTATGGCTAGATGAAGGACAAATTGGTCTATAACATACTCAAAGGACATCCCCGTATCTCCAGTAGAAACAGAGTTACGAGCCTGCAAAATTTATTTTCAAAAATCAAAAGTAACCTTCTAACAATAAGTGAGACAAAAAATAAGTTGACGACGATATTGCGGTAGCCTCAAGTTTAAAGTATCCTTGTATGGGGAGCAAAGAGTACTATAACATATCCAAAGGAGATCCCAGTATCTCTTGTAGAACAAGAGTTATGAGCCTCCAAAGTTTAGTGCAAAAATCATAAGTAACATAATAAAAATAAGTGAGACGACACAAAAGTTGACGAACATTTTGCTTAATATCTCGGACCCTGTTTGTCGTAGCCTAAAGTTTTTAGTATGGTTAGATGGGGGACAATTCGGACTATAACATATCCTAAGGACATCCCCGTATCTCTAGTAGACACAGAGTTATGGGCCTGCAAAATATAGTCTAATGCATTTACTATGGACGGGTTGTTTGTTTACGTTTAGCTTAATTACTCGGCCCTTGTTTGTCGTAGCTCATTATTTGTAGTATGGTTAGATGGGGGACAAATTGACTATAACATACTCAAAGGACATCCCCGTATCTCCAGTAGAAACAGATTTACGAGCCTGCAAAGTATAGTCTAATGCATTTCCTATGGAGGGGGTTTGTTTCGTTACGTTTTGCTTAAGTACTCGGCCCCTGTTTTTCGTAGCCCAAAGTTTTTAGTATGGTTAGATGGGGGACAATTTGGACTATAACATATCCTAAGGACATCCCCGTATCTCTAGTAGACACAGAGTTATGGGCCTGCAAATTATAGTCTAATGCATTTGCTATGGACGGGTTGTTTGTTTACGTTTAGCTTAATTACTCGGCCCCTGTTTGTCGTAGCTCAATGTTTTTAGTATGGTTAGATGGGGGACAAATTGGACTATAACATACTCAAAGGACATCCCCGTATCTCCAATACAAACAGAGTTACGAGCCTGCAAACTATAGTCTAATGCATTTCCTATGGAGGGGGTTTGTTTCGTTACGTTTTGCTTAAGTACTCGGCCCCTGTTTGTCGTAGCCTAAAGTTTTTAGTATGGTTAGATGGGGGACAATTCGGACTATAACATATCCTAAGGACATCCCCGTATCTCTAGTAGACACAGAGTTATGGGCCTGCAAAATATAGTCTAATGCATTTACTATGGACGGGTTGTTTGTTTACGTTTAGCTTAATTACTCGGCCCTTGTTTGTCGTAGCTCATTATTTGTAGTATGGTTAGATGGGGGACAAATTGACTATAACATACTCAAAGGACATCCCCGTATCTCCAGTAGAAACAGATTTACGAGCCTGCAAAGTATAGTCTAATGCATTTCCTTTGGAGGGGGTTTGTTTCGTTACGTTTTGCTTAAGTACTCAGCCCCTGTTTTTCGTAGCCCAAAGTTTTTAGTATGGTTAGATGGGGGACAATTTGGACTATAACATATCCTAAGGACATCCCCGTATCTCTAGTAGACACAGAGTTATGGGCCTGCAAAGTATAGTCTAATGCATTTCCTATGGAGGGGTTTGTTTGTTTACGATTAGCTTAATTACTCGACTGCTGTATGTCGTAGCTCAATGTTTTTAATATGGTTAGATGGAGGACAAATTGGACTATAACATACTCAAAGGACATCCCCGTATCTCCAGTAGAAACAGAGTTACGAGCCTGCAAAGTATAGTCTAATGCATTTTCTATGGAGGGGTTTGTTTGTTCACGTATTGCTTAATTACTTGACCCTGTTCTTTCGATTAAAAATAATAACATATCTTTAGTGTAGCGGTTATCGCATCCGCCTCACTCTCGGAAGGCCACAGGTTCGAAACCGCGAAGTTTTTTTTTTGCTTGGAACAAGCAAAGACCTTTATAATTATCCGAACATTTGTGTCAAGGTCACATTATTTACATCCCCGTATCTCTGGTAGAACCAGAGTTACGAGCCTGCAAAGTTTATTTTCAAAAATCAAAAGTAACCTTCTAACAATAAGTGAGACAAAAAATAAGTTGACGACGATATTGAGGTAGCCTCAAGTTTAAAGTATCCTTGTATGGGGAGCAAAGAGTACTATAACATATCCAAAGGAGATCCCAGTATCTCTTGTAGAACAAGAGTTATGAGCCTCCAAAATTTAGTGCAAAAATCATAAGTAACATAATAAAAATAAGTGAGACGATACCAAAGTTGACGAACATTTTGCTTAATATCTCGGTCAATGTTTGTCGTAGCTCAATGTTTTTAGTATGGTTAGATGGGGGACAATTTGGACTATAACATATCCTAAGGACATCCCCGTATCTCTAGTAGACACAGAGTTATGGGCCTGCAAAGTATAGTCTACTGCATTTCCTATGGACGGGTTGTTTGTTTACGTTTAGCTTAATTACTCGGCCCCTGTTGGTTGTAGCTCAATATTTTTAGTATGGTTAGATGGGGGACAAATTGGACTATAACATACTCAAAGGACATCCCCGTATCTCCAGTAGAAACAGAGTTACGAGCCTGCAAAGTATAGTCTAATGCATTTTCTATGGAGGGGTTTGTTTTTTCACGTATTGCTTAATTACTTGACCCTGTTCTTTCGATTAAAAATAATAATATATCTTTAGTGTAGCGGTTATCGCATCCGCCTCACTCCCGGAAGGCCACAGGTTCGAAACCGCGAAGTTTTTTTTTATAATTATCCGAACATTTGTGTCAAGGTCACATTATTTACATCCCCGTATCTCTGGTAGAACCAGAGTTACGAGCCTCCAGAATTTAGTCTAATGTATTTCCTATGGAGGGGGTTTGTTTGTTTACGATTAGCTTAATTACTCGACTACTGTTTGTCGTAGCCCTAATTCTTGGTATGGCTAGATGAAGGACAAATTGGTCTATAACATACTCAAAGGACATCCCCGTATCTCCAGTAGAAACAGAGTTACGAGCCTGCAAAATTTATTTTCAAAAATCAAAAGTAACCTTCTAACAATAAGTGAGACAAAAAATAAGTTGACGACGATATTGCGGTAGCCTCAAGTTTAAAGTATCCTTGTATGGGGAGCAAAGAGTACTATAACATATCCAAAGGAGATCCCAGTATCTCTTGTAGAACAAGAGTTATGAGCCTCCAAAGTTTAGTGCAAAAATCATAAGTAACATAATAAAAATAAGTGAGACGACACAAAAGTTGACGAACATTTTGCTTAATATCTCGGACCCTGTTTGTCCTAGCTCAATGTTTTTAGTACGGTTAGATGGGGGACAATTTGGGCTATAACATATCCTAAGGACATCCCCGTATCTCTAGTAGACACAGAGTTATGGGCCTGCAAAGTATAGTCTAATGCATTTGCTATGGACGGGTTGTTTGTTTACGTTTAGCTTAATTACTCGGCCCCTGTTTGTCGTAGCTCAATGTTTTTAGTATGGTTAGATGGGGGACAAATTGGACTATAACATACTCAATGGACATCCCCGTATCTCCAATAGAAACAGAGTTACGAGCCTGCAAACTATAGTCTAATGCATTTCCTATGGAGGGGGTTTGTTTGTTCACGTATTGCTTAATTACTTGACCCTGTTCTTTCGATTAAAAATAATAACATATCTTTAGTGTAGCGGTTATCGCATCCGCCTCACTCTCGGAAGGCCACAGGTTCGAAACCACGAAGTTTTTTTTTTTGTTTGGAACAGGCAAAGACCTTTATAATTATCCGAACATTTGTGTCAAGGTCACATTATTTACATCCCCGTATCTCTGGTAGAACCAGAGTTACGAGCCTCCAGAATTTAGTCTAATGTATTTCCTATGGAGGGGTTTGTTTGTATACGATTAGCTTAATTACTCGACTACTGTTTGTCGTAGCCCTAATTCTTAGTATGGCTAGATGGGGGACAAATTGGTCTATAACATACTCAAAGGACATCCCCGTATCTCCAGTAGAAACAGAGTTATGAGCCTGCAAAGTATATTTTCAAAAATCAAAAGTAACCTTCTAACAATAAGTGAGACAAAAAGTATGTTGACGACGATATTGAGGTAGCCTCAAGTTTAAAGTATCCTTGTATGGGGAGCAAAGAGTACTATAACATATCCAAAGGAGATCCCAGTATCTCTTGTAGAACAAGAGTTATGAGCCTCCAAAGTTTAGTGCAAAAATCATAAGTAACATAATAAAAATAAGTGAGACGATACAAAAGTTGACGAACATTTTGCTTAATATCTCGGCTCTACGACAAACATGGGCCGAACCACCAACCTATTGGTTAACAGCCGAACGCGCTAACAATTGCGCCACGGAAGCCCAAAAATTAAATGCTCGTCAGGTATTGTGTAAAAACCTTGACTTTTTACGTCACATCTGAGACCTCACAACACCGTTCCCGGATGGGCTCGAACCACTAACCTATTGGTTAACAGCCGAACGCGCTAACCATTGAGCCACGGAAGTTCAGAAATTAAATGGTTGTCACGTATTGTGGAAAAGTTATGACCTTTTACGCTACATCTGAGACCCTACAACACCTCTCCCGGGTGGGCTCGTACCACCAACCTTTCGATTAACAGCTGATCGCGCTAACCATTGCGCCACGGAAGCCCAAAAATTCAATGTTCGACAGGTATTGTGGAAAAACTCTGACATTTTATGTTACATTTGAGACGTCACAACACCGCTCCCGGGAGGGCTCAAACCACCAGTCTTTTGAATAGCAGCTGAACGCGCTAACCATTGCGCCACGGACGCCCAAAAATTAAATGGTCGTCAGGTATTTTGGAAAAACCTTGACTTTTAACGTCACATCTGAGACGTCACAATACCGCTCCCGGATGGGCTCGAACCACCAACCTATTGGTTAACAGCCGAACGCGCTAACCATTGAGCCACGGAAGCTCAGAAATTAAATGGTTGTCACGTATTGTGGAAAAGTTTTGACTTTTTACGCTACATCTGAGACCCCACAACACCTCTCCCGGGTGGGCTCGAACCTTCAACCTTTCGATTAACAGCTGATCGCGCTAATCATTGCGTCACGGAAACCCAAAAATTAAATGTTCGTCAGGTATTGTGGAAAAACTCTGACATTTTACGTTACATCTGAGACCTCACAACACCGCTCCCGGATGGGCTCGAACCACCAACCTATTGGTTAACAGCCGAACGCGCTAACCATTGAGCCACGGAAGCCCAAATTTAAATGCTCGTCAGGTATTGTGTAAAAACCTTGACTTTTTACGTCACATCTGAGACCTCACAACACCGCTCCCGGATGGGCTCGAACCTCCAACCTATTCGTTAACAGCCGAACGCGCTAACCATTGAGCCACGGAAGCTCAGAAATTAAATGGTTGTCACGTATTGTGGAAAAGTTTTGACTTTTTACGCTACATCTGAGACCCCACAACACCTCTCCCGGGTGGGCTCGAACCTTCAACCTTTCGATTAACAGCTGAACGCGCTAATCATTGCGTCACGGAAACCCAAAAATTAAATGTTCGTCAGGTATTGTGAAAAACTCTGACATTTTACGTTACATCTGAGACCTCACAACACCGCATCCAGGATGGGCTCGAACCACAAATCTATTGGTTAACAGCCGAACGCGATAACCATTGAGCCACGGAAGCTCAGAAATTAAATGGTTGTCAGGTATTGTGGATACGTTATGACTTATTACGTTATATCTGATACCCTACAACACCTCTCTCGGTTGGCATCGAACCACCAACCTTTCGGTTAACAGCCGAAAGCGCTAACCATTGCCCCAAGGAACCCCAAAAATTAAATGTTCGTCAGGTATTGTGGAAAAACCTTGAATTTTTACGTTACATTTGAGATCCCACAACACCGCTCCCGGGTGGGCTCGAACCACCAACCTATTGGTTAACAGCCGAACGCGCTAATCATTGAGCCACGGAAGCTCAGAAATTAAATGGTTGTCACGTATTGTGGAAAAGTTTTGACTTTTTACGCTACATCTGAGACCCCACAGCACCTCTCCCGGGTGGGTTCGTACCACCAACCTTTCGATTAACAGCTGAACGCGCTAACCATTGCGCCACGGAAGCCCAAAAATTCAATGTTCGACAGGTATTGTGGAAAAACTCTGACATTTTATGTTACATTTGAGACGTCACAACACCGCTCCCGGGAGGGCTTAAACCACCAGTCTTTTGAATAGCAGCTGAACGCGATAACCATTGCGCCACGGAAGCCCAAAAATTAAATGGTCTTCAGGTATTTTGGAAAAACCTTGACTTTTAACGTCACATCTGAGACGTCACAATACCGCTCCCGGATGGGCTCGAACCACCAACCTTTTGGTTAACAGCCGAACGCGCTAACCATTGAGCCACGGAAGCTCAGAAATTAAATGGTTGTCACGTATTGTGGAAAAGTTTTGGCTTTTTACGCTACATCTGAGACGTCACAACACCGCTCCCGGATGGGCTCGAACCACCAACCTATTGGTTAACAGCCGAACGCGCTAACCATTGCGCCACGGAAGCCCAAAAGTTAAATGCTCGTCAGGTATTGTGTAAAAACCTTGACTTTTTACGTCACATCTGAGACCTCACAACACCGCTCCCGGATGGGCTCGAACCACCAACCTATTGGTTAACAGCCGAACGCGCTAACCATTGCGCCACGGAAGCCCAAAATTTAAACGCTCGTCAGGTATTATGTAAAAACCTTGATTTTTTACGTCACATCTGAGACCTCACAACACCGCTCCCGGATGTGGTCGAACCACCACCCTATGGGTTAACAGCCGAACGCGCTAACCATTGCGCCACGGAAGCCCAAAAATTAAATGGTCGTCATTTATTGTGCAAAAACTTTTATATTTTGGGTTACATCTGACACCTCACACACCGCTCCCGGGTGGACTTGAACCACCAACCTTTCGGTTAACAGATGAATGCGCTAACCATTGCGCCAAGGAAGCTCAGAAATGAAATGGTTGTCAGGTATTATGGAAAACTTATGACTTTTTACGTTACATCTGAGACCTCACAACACCGCTCCCGGATGGGCTGAAACCACCAACCTTTCGATTAACAGCCGAACACGCTAACCATTAAGCCACGGAAGCTCAGAAATTAAATGGATGTCAGGTATTGTGGAAAACTTATGACATTTACACTACATCTGAGACCCCACAACACCTCTCCCGGGTGGGCTGAAACCACCAACCTTTCGAATAACAGCCGAACGCGCTAAAAATGCGCCACAGAAGCCCGATAATTTAATGGTCGTCAGGTACTGTGTAAAAACTTTGGCTTTTTACGTTACATCTCAGACCTCACAACACCGCTCCCGGGTGGGCTCGAACCACCAACCTTTCGGTTAACAGCTGAACGCGCTAACCATTGCGCCACGGAAGCCCAAAAATTAAATGGTCGTCATTTATTGTGCAAAAACTTTGGCTTTCTACGTTACATTTCAGATCCCACAACACCGCTCCCGGGTGGGCTCGAATCACCAACCTATTGGTTAACAGCCGAACGCGCTAACCATTGAGCCACGGAAGCTCAGAAATTAAATGGTTGTCAGGTATTGTGGAAAACCTTGACTTTTTACGTCACATCTGAGACCTCACAACACCGCTCCCGGATGAGCTCGAACCACCAACCTATTGGTTAACAGCCGAACGTGCTAACCATTGCGCCACGGAAGCCCAAAAGTTAAATTGTCGTCAGGTATTGTGGAAAAACATTGGCTTTCTACGTTACATTTGAGATCACACAACACCGCTCCCGGGTGGGCTCGAACCACCAACCTATTGGTTAACAGCCGAACGCGCTAACCATTGCGCCAAGGAAGCCCAAAATTTAAATGCTCGTCAGGTATTGTGTAAAAACCTTGACTTTTTACGTCACATCTGAGACCTCACAACACCGCTCCCGGATGGGCTCGAACCACCAACCTATTGGTTAACAGCCGAACGCGCTAACCATTGCGCCACGGAAGCCCAAAAGCTAAATGCCCGTCAGGTATTGTGCAAAAACCATGACTTTTTACGTCACATCTGAGACCTCACAACACCGCTCCCGGATGGGCTCGAACCACCAACCTATTGGTTAACAGCCGAACGCGCTAACCATTGCGCCACGGAAGCCCAAAAGTTAAATGCTCGTCAGGTATTGTGTAAAAACCTTGACTTTTTACCTCTCCGAGTGACGTATGTCACGGAGAGGCTCTAATTTCGACGTGTGTGTGTGTCTGTGTGTGTGTGTGTCTGTTGTTACACCCACGTGACCGCGTTCGCAGTTTCCAAATCGGAGCAAACGTGTTCGCCATTTCCGAACTGCTTTCACAGTCACGGAAATGGCTCCTTTACTTGAGTTCTCACACCACCATCTTCTCGTCTTCGTCCATTCCACTTGGACACCAGTCTGTACATACTGGCTTCTAATCACCACCATCTTTTGGTCTTCGTCCATCCCACATGGACACCAGTCTGTACATACTGGCTTCTAATCACCACCATCTTTTGGTCTTCGTCCATCCCACATGGACACCAGTCTGTACATACTGGCTTCTAATCACCACCATCTTCTGGTCTTCGTCCATCCCACATGGACACCAGTCTGTACATACTGGCTTCTAATCACCACCATCTTCTGGTCTTCGTCCATTCCACTTGGACACCAGTCTGTACAGCTGGCTTCTACTCCATCGTCATCGTTGGGTTTAAGACATTCGCGGCGATCAGCTAGGGTTACGAGAAACGTCTAGCCTCCCTAGGGTGGGTTGTCCACCAAAGGTTTTCGCAATTGCGGTTGTTCTTGCTTTTAGCTGTAGTTCGACACCCTTATATACTACCTATTTGAGTAAGGTAATGCAACCGGCGTATGCTTCATTTCAAACGCCAATATTAGTCAAGTCTCTCAAGAATGTCTAATTGTTCTTTATCAACGCGATGTAACGCTCAATAAGGCGAACAACTAACGAAGAAAATATTTAATATTAATTATATTTATTTTAATATTTAAGATAATCTTGTTTCTCAACTCAAAATTAAAACGGAAAGAGTTAAAAAGCAGTCTATGTTTTAGTCTGTGTATGTCCGTCCGTTAGTGCATCGCGTTAGCAGTTCGCTTTGTTTTGTGGAAAGAAATCCTACAAAACCTTAATATTTGGTTTTCTCATAATGTATAATTAATATATGGAAATATTTTTCGTAATTTCGATGCCTTTAGTGGTTTTGTAGCTATAAAGCTCTGTTTCATTTTGATATCCCAAGAACTTTTTTTAATATTATTATTTGAAATCGATGTTTATATATTACTTAAGCTATACTACATCTGTTTATAGCATAATCCTTTCTAAAGTGATTTCAAGAAGAACGCCACTATATTGGTCAAATGAACTTTCATCTGTCAATAGGCCTAGTGAACCATAAAGTAAACGCTAGGTTTTCGTTTCTGTAATGCAGAGACATTAACGGTTCAGAGTGAGCCGAAGTTAATTACACTTTTAAATAATCAGGCTAAGATTTTATAATCATGGTGGAAGTCTGGGCCGCGTTGAGCAGAGCTCAGCGCTGTTAGCAGTGTCCTACAGAACGGGATTTTGGTTATGAATTTTGACGGCACGGTGCTCAGCGTTGAGCCAGCGCGGTCACCAAAGAAAATAGTCAGGTTTTTGGATAACGTGACGTAAAACGCGTAGTTCTCAGCTTGGCGAAAAAAACATGGAGGAATTAATACAAATAGCTCTTGCTGATTCTGATCATAGAGACTAGAAACCCCAAGGAGTGGCAGGAATGCCTCAACTTGTTGCCCTTTTTCATGGTACACGCAACGGGTACACGGCGACTTCCGCTAAGCAAAATTAAACGGGCCGGAAGCTCTCATGTACCAATTTATGAGCAACATATTATTTGCGCTTGTAGAGCGGGGGACCTGCCACTCCTTGGGGTTTCTAGTCTCTATGTTCTGATGGGACTATAGCTATTTATTTGACGTGAAACCAGTTGATCACGCGAGAATTTTAAGAGATATGTTAGTTTCTATGTTTAATTATAAAAGTTGTTCTTATCTATCTCCATAAATATGTTATCATACAATTTTTGTTAAGCCTTTGTACCTTGCACGCTTTATTGCGCTAGCTTCATTTTTAAAACACCGATGACCGGAGAAAAGCTATGACGACAGATCTCACCGGTAAACGTTTTCCAAAATCCGCTGTCTTTTTTGGTGAGCTCTGCTGAACGCAGCCCAGATCAGTGAAAGGTCTGATCGTAATCGGATTATAGCTTCATGTTATCATGATTTTAATGGTGCACGTTTACTTTCAGTGTGTGTAGCCACAAATTAGCTTTGGTGTTATGTAACTTTAATCGTCATGTTGACAAACTAAGAAAATTGTTGAGGTGAAAGGAGAGGATAGTGTTTACATGGCAACCCTGTTGTGAATATGGCTTTGAACATAGAGGGTATACAGTTGAGGAGTAGCAAATTGGGCCTTTACAAACACGTAAAGGTAATATCCCTCCAAAGTTTTATCTCATCATTTCCCGTTTTTCCCCCATCGGATGATTTTAATGTGTACAAGTATATCCTTATTGGATGTAAAATGTCGTCTGATTTACAGTATATTTTCTATGCTTTGTATACTGCTTTAATATTTCATAAATTTTAACTTCAGTATTTGTTCATAAAAAAAAAAGAAACATTTCCATAACTGGGTAAATAAGTTTGTAGGTAGTCCTTCTCTTGACTCGGAGAGGTAATATTTTGGTTTTCCCAACTTGTTACGTCACATCTGAGACCTCACAACACCGCTCCCGGATGGGCTCGAACCACCAACCTATTGGTTAACAGCCGAACGCGCTAACCATTGCGCCACGGAAGCCCAAAAGTTAAATGCTCGTCAGGTATTGTGTAAAAACCTTGACTTTTTACGTCACATCTGAGACCTCACAACACCGCTCCCGGATGGGGTCGAACCACCAACCTACTGGTTAACAGCCGAACGCGCTAACCATTGCGCCACGGAAGCCCAAAAATTAAATGGTCGTCATTTATTGTGCAAAAACTTTGGCTTTCTACGTTACATTTGAGATCCCACAACACCGCTCCCGGATGGGCTCGAACCACCAACCTATTGGTTAACAGCCGAACGCGCTAACCATTGCGCCACGGAAGCCCAAAAGTTAAATGCTCGTCAGGTATTGTGTAAAAACCTTGACTTTTTACGTCACATCTGAGACCTCACAACACCGCTCCCGGATGGGCTCGAACCACCAACCTATTGGTTAACAGCCGAACGCGCTAACCATTGCGCCACGGAAGCCCAAAAGCTAAATGCTCGTCAGGTATTGTGCAAAAAACTTGACTTTCTACGTCACATCTGAGACCTCACAACACCGCTCCCGGATGGGCTCGAACCACCAACATATTGGTTAACAGCCGAACGCGCTAACCATTGCGCCACGGAAGCCCAAAAGTTAAATGCTCGTCAGGTATTGTGTAAAAACCTTGACTTTTTACGTCACATCTGAGACCTCACAACACCGCTCCCGGATGGGCTCGAACCACCAACCTATTGGTTAACAGCCGAACGCGCTAACCATTGCGCCACAGAAGCCCAAATGTTAAACGCTCGTCAGGTATTATGTAAAAACCTTGTTTTTCACGTCACATCTGAGACCTCACAACACCGCTCCCGGATGGGGTCAAACCACCACCCTATGGGTTAACAGCCGAACGCGCTAACCATTGCGCCACGGAAGCCCAAAAATTAAATGGTCGTCATTTATTGTGCAAAAACTTTGGCTTTCTACGTTACATTTCAGATCCCACAACAC
Source organism: Phalangium opilio (assembly GCF_054372755.1). Taxonomy (NCBI): domain Eukaryota; kingdom Metazoa; phylum Arthropoda; class Arachnida; order Opiliones; family Phalangiidae; genus Phalangium; species Phalangium opilio. The sequence continues at coordinate 6,529,548 of NW_028324255.1, forward strand.
CGCTCCCGGGTGGGCTCGAACCACTAACCTTTTGGTTAACAGCCGAACGCGCTAACCATTGAGCCACGGAAGCTCAGAAATTAAATGGTTGTCAGGTATTGTGGAAAACCTTGACTTTTTACGTCACATCTGAGACCTCACAACACCGCTCCCGGATGAGCTCGAACCACCAACCTATTGGTTAACAGCCGAACGTGCTAACCATTGCGCCACGGAAGCCCAAAAATTAAGTGGTCGTCAGGTATTGTGGAAAAACATTGGCTTTCTACGTTACATTTGAGATCACACAACACCGCTCCCGGGTGGGCTCGAACCACCAACCTATTGGTTAACAGCCGAACGCGCTAACCATTGCGCCAAGGAAGCCCAAAATTTAAATGCTCGTCAGGTATTGTGTAAAAACCTTGACTTTTTACGTCACATCTGAGACCTCACAACACCGCTCCCGGATGGGCTCGAACCACCAACCTATTGCTTAACAGCCGAACGCGCTTACCATTGCGCCACGCAAGCCCAAAACCTAAATGCTCGTCAGGTATTGTGCAAAAAACTTGACTTTTTACGTCACATCTGAGACCTCACAACACCGCTCCCGGATGGGGTCGAACCACCAACCTATTGGTTAACAGCCGAACGCGCTAACCATTGCGCCACGGAAGCCCAAAAGTTAAATACTCGTCAGGTATTGTGTAAAAACCTTGACTTCTTACGTCACATCTGAGACCTCACAACACCGCTCCCGGATGGGCTCGAACCACCAACCTATTGGTTAACAGCCGATCGCGCTAACCATTGCGCCACGGAAGCCCAAAAGTTAAGTGCTCGTCAGGTATTGTGTAAAAACCTTGACTTTTTACGTCACATCTGAGACCTCACAACACCGCTCCCGGATGGGCTCGAACCACCAACCTATTGGTTAACAGCCGAACGCGCTAACCATTGAGCCACGGAAGCTCAGAAATTTAATGGTTGTCAGGTGTTGTGGAAAAACTTTGGCTTTCTACGTTACATTTGAGACCCCACAACACCTCTCCCGGGTGGGCTCGAACCACCAACCTTTCGATTAACAGCCGAACACGCTAACCATTGCGCCACGGAAGCCCAAAAGTTAAATGCTCGTTAGGTATTGTGTAAAAACCTTGACTTTTTACGTCACATCTGAGACCTCACAACACCGCTCCCGGATGGGCTCGAACCACCAACCTATTGGTTAACAGCCGAACGCGCTAACCATTGCGCCACGGAAGCCCAAAAGTTAAATGCTCGTCAGGTATTATGTAAAAACCTTGACTTTTTACGTCACATCTGAGACCTCACAACACCGCTCCCGGATGGGCTCGAACCACCAATCTATTGGTTAAAAGCCGAACGTGCTAACCATTGCGCCACGGAAGCCCAAAAATTAAATGGTCGTCAGGTATTGTAGAAAAACTTTGGCTTTCTACGTTACATTTGAGATCACACAACACCGCTCCCGGATGGGCTCGAACCACCAACCTATTGGTTAACAGCCGAACGCGCTAACCATTGCGCCACGGAAGCCCAAAAGTTTAGTGCTCGTCAGGTATTGTGTAAAAAACTTGACTTTTTACGTCACATCTGAGACCTCACAACACCGCTCCCGGATGGGCTCGAACCACCAACCTATTGGTTAACAGCCGAACGCGCTAACCATTGCGCCAAGGAAGCCCAAAATTTAAATGCTCGTCAGGTATTGTGTAAAAACCTTGACTTTTTACGTCACATCTGAGACCTCACAACACCGCTCCCGGATGGGCTCGAACCACCAACCTATTGCTTAACAGCCGAACGCGCTAACCATTGCGCCAAGGAAGCCCAAAATTTAAATGCTCGTCAGGTATTGTGTAAAAACCTTGACTTTTTACGTCACATCTGAGACCTCACAACACCGCTCCCGGATGGGCTCGAACCACCAACCTATTGCTTAACAGCCGAACGCGCTAACCATTGAGCCACGGAAGCTCAGAAGTTTAATGGTTGTCAGGTGTTGTGGAAAAACTTTGGCTTTCTACGTTACATTTGAGACCCCACAACACCTCTCCCGGGTGGGCTCGAACCACCAACCTTTCGATTAACAGCTGAACGCGCTAACCATTGCGCCACGGAATCCCAAAAATTAAATGCTCGTCAGGTATTGTGTAAAAACCTTGACTTTTTACGTCACATCTGAGACCTCACAACACCGCTCCCGGATGGGCTCGAACCACCAACCTATTGGTTAACAGCCGAACGCGCTAACCATTGCGCCACGGAAGCCCAAAAGTTAAATGCTCGTTAGGTATTGTGTAAAAACCTTGACTTTTTACGTCACATCTGAGACCTCACAACACCGCTCCCGGATGGGCTCGAACCACCAACCTATTGGTTAACAGCCGAACGCGCTAACTATTGCGCCACGGAAGCCCAAAAGTTAAATGCTCGTCAGGTATTATGTAAAAACCTTGACTTTTTACGTCACATCTGAGACCTCACAACACCGCTCCCGGATGGGGTCGAACCACCAACCTATTGGTTAACAGCCGAACGCGCTAACCATTGAGCCACGGAAGCTCAGAAATTAAATGGTTGTCAGGTATTGTGGAAAACCTTGCCTTTTTACGTCACATCTGAGACCTCACAACACCGCTCCCGGATGGGCTCGAACCACCAACCTATTGGTTAACAGCCGAACGCGCTAACCATTGCGCCACGGAAGCCCAAAAGTTAAATGCTCGTTAGGTATTGTGTAAAAACCTTGACTTTTTACGTCACATCTGAGACCTCACAACACCGCTCCCGGATGGGCTCGAACCACCAACCTATTGGTTAACAGCCGAACGCGCTAACCATTGAGCCACGGAAGCTCAGAAATTAAATGGTTGTCAGGTATTGTGGAAAACCTTGACTTTTTACGTCACATCTGAGACCTCACAACACCGCTCCCGGATGGGCTCGAACCACCAACCTATTGGTTAACAGCCGAACGCGCTAACCATTGCGCCAAGGAAGCCCAAAATTTAAATGCTCGTCAGGTATTGTGTAAAAACCTTGACTTTTTACGTCACATCTGAGACCTCACAACACCGCTCCCGGATGGGCTCGAACCACCAACCTATTGCTTAACAGCCGAACGCGCTAACCATTGCGCCACGGAAGCCCAAAACCTAAATGCTCGTCAGGTATTGTGCAAAAAACTTGACTTTTTACGTCACATCTGAGACCTCACAACACCGCTCCCGGATGGGGTCGAACCACCAACCTATTGGTTAACAGCCGAACGCGCTAACCATTGCGCCAAGGAAGCCCAAAATTTAAATGCTCGTCAGGTATTGTGTAAAAACCTTGACTTTTTACGTCACATCTGAGACCTAACAACACCGCTCCCGGATGGGCTCGAACCACCAACCTATTGGTTAACAGCCGAACGCGCTAACCATTGCGCCACGGAAGCCCAAAAGTTAAATACTCGTCAGGTATTGTGTAAAAACCTTGACTTTCTACGTTACATTTGAGATCACACAACACCGCTCCCGGGTGGGCTCGAACCACCAACCTATTGGTTAACAGCCGAACGCGCTAACCATTGCGCCAAGGAAGCCCAAAATTTAAATGCTCGTCAGGTATTGTGTAAAAACCTTGACTTTTTACGTCACATCTGAGACCTCACAACACCGCTCCCGGATGGGCTCGAACCACCAACCTATTGCTTAACAGCCGAACGCGCTAACCATTGCGCCACGGAAGCCCAAAACCTAAATGCTCGTCACTTATTGTGCAAAAAACTTGACTTTTTACGTCACATCTGAGACCTCACAACACCGCTCCCGGATGGGGTCGAACCACCAACCTATTGGTTAACAGCCGAACGCGCTAACCATTGCGCCACGGAAGCCCAAATGTTAAATACTCGTCAGGTATTGTGTAAAAACCTTGACTTCTTACGTCACATCTGAGACCTCACAACACCGCTCCCGGATGGGCTCGAACCACCAACCTATTGGTTAACAGCCGAACGCGCTAACCATTGCGCCACGGAAGCCCAAAAGTTAAGTGCTCGTCAGGTATTGTGTAAAAACCTTGACTTTTTACGTCACATCTGAGACCTCACAACACCGCTCCCGGATGGGCTCGAACCACCAACTTATTGGTTAACAGCCGAACGCGCTAACCATTGATCCACGGAAGCTCAGAAATTAAATGGTTGTCAGGTATTGTGGAAAAACTTTGGCTTTGTACGTTACATTTGAGACCCCACAACACCTTTCCCGGATGGGCTCGAACCACCAACCTATTGCTTAACAGCCGAACGCGCTAACCATTGCGCCACGGAAGCCCAAAACCTAAATGCTCGTCAGGTATTGTGTCAAAGCCTTGACTTTTTACGTCACATCTGAGACCTCACAACACCGCTCCCGGATGGGCTCGAACCACCAACCTATTGGTTAACATCCGAACGCGCTAACCATTGAGCCACGAAAGCTCAGAAATTAAATGGTTGTCAGGTGTTGTGGAAAAACTTTGGCTTTCTACGTTACATTTGAGACCCCACAACACCTCTCCGGATGGGCTCGAACCACTAACCTTTCGATTAACAGCTGAACGCTCTAACCATTGCGCCACGGAATCCCAAAAATTAAATGCTCGTCAGGTATTGTGTAAAAACCTTGACTTTTTACGTCACATCTGAGACCTAACAACACCGCTCCCGGATGGGCTCGAACCACCAACCTATTGGTTAACAGACGAACGCGCTAACCATTGCGCCACGGAAGCCCAAAAGTTAAATACTCGTCAGGTATTGTGTAAAAACCTTGACTTCTTACGTCACATCTGAGACCTCACAACACCGCTCCCGGATGGGCTCGAACCACCAACCTATTGGTTAACAGCCGAACGTGCTAACCATTGCGCCACGGAAGCCCAAAAATTAAATGGTCGTCAGGTATTGTGGAAAAACTTTGGCTTTCTACGTTACATTTGAGATCACACAACACCGCTCCCGGGTGGGCTCGAACCACCAACCTATTGGTTAACAGCCGAACGCGCTAACCATTGCGCCAAGGAAGCCCAAAATTTAAATGCTCGTCAGGTATTGTGTAAAAACCTTGACTTTTTACGTCACATCTGAGACCTCACAACACCGCTCCCGGATGGGCTCGAACCACCAACCTATTGGTTAACAGCCGAACGCGCTAACCATTGCGCCACGGAAGCCCAAAAGTTAAATACTCGTCAGGTATTGTGTAAAAACCTTGACTTCTTACGTCACATCTGAGACCTCACAACACCGCTCCCGGATGGGCTCGAACCACCAACCTATTGGTTAACAGCCGAACGCGCTAACCATTGCGCCACGGAAGCCCAAAAGTTAAATGCTCGTCAGGTATTGTGTAAAAACCTTGACTTTTTACGTCACATCTGAGACCTCACAACACCGCTCCCGGATGGGCTCGAACCACCAACCTATTGGTTAACAGCCGAACGCGCTAACCATTGAGCCACGGAAGCTCAGAAATTAAATGGTTGTCAGGTGTTGTGGAAAAACTTTGGCTTTCTACGTTACATTTGAGACCCCACAACACCTTTCCCGGGTGGGCTCGAACCACCAACCTTTCGATTAACAGCTGAACGCGCTATCCATTTTGCCACGGAATCCCAAAAATTAAATGCTCGCCAGGTATTGTGTAAAAACCTTGACTTTTTACGTCACATCTGAGACCTCACAACACCGCTCCCGGATGGGCTCGAACCACCAACCTATTGGTTAACAGCCGAACGCGCTAACCATTGCGCCACGGAAGCCCAAAAGTTAAATACTCGTCAGGTATTGTGTAAAAACCTTGACTTCTTACGTCACATCTGAGACCTCACAACACCGCTCCCGGATGGGTTCGAACCACCAACCTATTGGTTAACAGCCGAACGCGCTAACCATTGCGCCACGGAAGCACAAAAGTTAAATGCTCGTCAGGTATTGTGTAAAAACCTTGACTTTTTACGTCACATCTGAGACCTCACAACACCGCTCCCGGATGGGCTCGAACCACCAACCTATTGGTTAACAGCCGAACGCGCTAACCATTGCGCCACGGAAGCCCAAAAGTTAAATGCTCGTTAGGTATTGTGTAAAAACCTTGACTTTTTACGTCACCTCTGAGACCTCACAACACCGCTCCCGGATGGACTCGAACCACCAACCTATTGGTTAACAGCCGAACGCGCTAACCATTGCGCCACGGAAGCCCAAAAGTTAAATGCTCGTCAGGTATTATGTAAAAACCTTGACTTTTTACGTCACATCTGAGACCTCACAACACCGCTCCCGGATGGGGTCGAACCACCAACCTATTGGTTAACAGCCGAACGCGCTAACTATTGCGCCACGGAAGCCCAAAAATTAAATGGTCGTCAGGTATTGTGGAAAAACTTTGGCTTTCTACGTTACATTTGAGATCACACAACACCGCTCCCGGATGGGCTCGAACCACCAAACTATTGGTTAACAGCCGAACGCGCTAACCATTGATCCACGGAAGCTTAATAATTAAATGGTTGTCAGGTATTGTGGAAAAACTTTCGCTTTCTACGTTACATTTGAGACCCCACAACACCTTTCCCGGGTGGGCTCGAACCACCAACCTTTCGATTAACAGCTGAACGCGCTAACCATTGCGCCACGGAAGCCCAAAAATTAAATGTTCGTCAGGTATTGTGGAAAAACTTTGACTTTTTACGTAACATCTGAAACCTCACAGCACCGCTCCCGGGTGTGCTCGAACCACCAACCTTTCGGTTTACAGATGAACAGATGAACGCGATAACCATTGCGCAACGGAAGCCCAAAAATTAAATGGTCTTCAGTAATTGTGGAAAAACTTTGACTTTTTACGTTACTTATAAAACATAACACCAACGTTCCCGGGTGGGTTGAAACCACCAACCTTTCGGTAAACAGGTGAACGCGATAACCATTACGCCCCGGAAGCCCAAACTTATGACATTTACGCTACATCTGAGACCCCACAACACCTCTCCCGGGTGGGCTCAAACCACCAACCTTTCGAATAACAGCTGAACGCGCTAAAAATGCGCCACAGAAGCCCGAAAATTTAATGGTCGTCAGGTACTGTGTAAAAACTTTGGCTTTTTACGTTACATCTGAGGCCTCACAACACCGCTCCCGGGTGGGCTCGAACCACCAACCTATCGGTTAACAGCCGAACTCGCTATCCATTGAGCCACGGAAGTCCAAAAATTAAATGGTCTTCAGGTATTGTGGAAAAACTTTTATATTTTGGGTTACATTTGACACCTCACAACACCGCTCCCGGGTAGGCTTGAACCACCAACCTTTCGGTTAATAGATGAACGCGCTAACCATTGCGCCACGGAAGCCTAAAAATTAAATGGACGTCAGGTATTGTGGAAAAACTTTGGCTTTCTACGTTACATTTGAGATCACACAACACCGCTCACGGGTGGGCTCGAACCACCAACCTATTGGTTAACAGCCGAACGCGCTAACCATTGATCCACGGAAGCTCAGAAATTAAATGGTTGTCAGGTATTGTGGAAAAACTTTGGCTTTGTACGTTACATTTGAGACCCCACAACACCTTTCCCGGATGGGCTCGAACCACCAACCTATTGCTTAACAGCCGAACGCGCTAACCATTGCGCCACGGAAGCCCAAAAATTAAATGCTCGTCAGGTATTGTGTAAAAACCTTGACTTTTACGTCACATCTGAGACCTCACAACACCGCTCCCGGATGGGCTGAAACCACCAACCTTTCGGTTAACAGCGGAACGCGCTAACCATTGCGCCACGGAAGCCCAAAAATTAAATGTTCGTCAGGTATTGTGGAAAAACTTTGACTTTTTACGTAACATCTGAAACCTCACAGCACCGCTCCCGGGTGTGCTCGAACCACCAACCTTTCGGTTTACAGATGAACAGATGAACGCGATAACCATTGCGCAACGGAAGCCCAAAAATTAAATGGTCTTCAGTAATTGTGGAAAAACTTTGAATTTTTACGTTACTTATAAAACATAACACCAACGTTCCCGGGTGGGTTGGAACCACCAACCTTTCGGTAAACAAGTGAACGCGATAACCATTACGCCCCGGAAGCCCAAACTTATGACATTTACGCTACATCTGAGACCCCACAACACCTCTCCCGGGTGGGCTCAAACCACCAACCTTTCGAATAACAGCTGAACAGGCTAAAAATGCGCCACAGAAGCCCGAAAATTTAATGGTCGTCAGGTACTGTGTAAAAACTTTGGCTTTTTACGTTACATCTGAGGCCTCACAACACCGCTCCCGGGTGGGCTCGAACCACCAACCTATCGGTTAACAGCCGAACTCGCTATCCATTGAGCCACGGAAGTCCAAAAATTAAATGGTCTTCAGGTATTGTGGAAAAACCTTTATATTTTGGGTTACATTTGACACCTCACAACACCGCTCCCGGGTAGGCTTGAACCACCAACCTTTCGGTTAATAGACGAACGCGCTAACCATTGCGCCACGGAAGCCTAAAAATTAAATGGACGTCAGGTATTGTGGAAAAACTTTGACTTTTTACGTCACATCTGAGACCTCACAAAACCGCTCCCGGATGGGCTCGAACCACCAACCTTTCGGTTAACAGCCGAACGCGCTACCTTGGGCCACAGAAGCCCAAAAATTAAATGGTCGTCAGGTATTGTGCAAAAACACTGACTTTTTACGTTACATCTGAGACCTCACAACACCGCTCCCGGGTGGGCTCGAACCACCAACCTTTCGGTTAACAGCTGAACGCGATAACCATTGCGCAACGGAAGCCCAAAAATTAAATGGACGTCAGGTATTGTGGAAAAACTTTGGCTATTTATGTTACGTTTGAGATCTCACAACACCGCTCCCGGGTGGACTAGAACCACCAACCTTTCGGTTAACAGCCGAACGCGCTATAGAGTAGTGGCACTACATGTTAATTTCTCATAGAACATAACGTTGCCAAAGGTAGGGAGGTGCCATTACTCTATCCATTGAGCCACGGAAGTCCAAAAATTAAATGGTCTTCAGGTATTGTGGAAAAACTTTTATATTTTGGGTTACATCTGACACCTCACAACACCGCTCCTGGGTGGACTTGAACCACCAACCTTTCGGTTAACAGCGGAACGCGCTAAACATTGCGCCACGGAAGCCCAAAAATTAAATGTTCGTCAGGTATTGTGGAAAAACACTGACTTTTTACGTTACATTTGAGATCTCACAACACCGCTCCCGGATGGGCTCGAACCACCAACCTTTCGGATAACAGCCGAACGCGCTAACCATTGCGCCACGGAAGCCCATAAATTAAATGGTCGTCAGGTATTGTTGAAAAACTTTGGCTTTTTACGTTACATTTGAGATCTCGCAACACCGCTCCCGGATGGACTCGAACCACCAACCTTTCGGATAACAGCAGAACGCGCTAACCATTGCTCCACGGAAGCCCAAGAATTAAATGGTCGTCAGGTTTTGTGGAAAAACTTTGACTTTTTACGTCACATCTGAGACCTCACAACACCGCTCCCGGATGGGCTCGAACCACCAACCTTTCGGTTAACAGCCGAACGCGCTAACCATTGCGCCACGGAAGCCCAAAAATTGAATGGTCTTCAGGTATTGTGGAAAAACTTTGGCTTTTTACGTTACATTTGAGATCTCAAAACACCGCTCCCGGGTGGACTAGAACCACCAACCTTTCGGTTAACAGCCGAACGCGCTATCCATTGAGCCACGGAAGTCCAAAAATTAAATGGTCTTCAGGTATTGTGGAAAAACTTTTATATTTTGGGTTACAACTGACACCTCACAACACCGCTCCCGGGTGGGCTCGAACCACCAACCTTTCGGTTAACAGCTGAACGCGATAACCATTGCGCAACGGAAGCCCAAAAATTAAATGGACGTCAGGTATTGTGGAAAAACTATGACTTTTTACGTCACAACTGAGACCTCACAGCACCGCTCCCGGGTGTGCTCGAACCACCAACCTTTCGGTTTACAGATGAACAGATGAACGCGATAACCATTGCGCAACGGAAGCCCAAAAATTAAATGGTCTTCAGTAATTGTGGAAAAACTTTGACTTTTTACGTTACTTATAAAACATAACACCAACGTTCCCGGGTGGGTTGGAACCACCAACCTTTCGGTAAACAAGTGAACGCGATAACCATTACGCCCCGGAAGCCCAAACTTATGACATTTACGCTACATCTGAGACCCCACAACACCTCTCCCGGGTGGGCTCAAACCACCAACCTTTCGAATAACAGCTGAACGCGCTAAAAATGCGCCACAGAAGCCCGAAAATTTAATGGTCGTCAGGTACTGTGTAAAAACTTTGGCTTTTTACGTTACATCTGAGGCCTCACAACACCGCTCCCGGGTGGGCTCGAACCACCAACCTATCGGTTAACAGCCGAACTCGCTATCCATTGAGCCACGGAAGTCCAAAAATTAAATGGTCTTCAGGTATTGTGGAAAAACCTTTATATTTTGGGTTACATTTGACACCTCACAACACCGCTCCCGGGTAGGCTTGAACCACCAACCTTTCGGTTAATAGACGAACGCGCTAACCATTGCGCCACGGAAGCCTAAAAATTAAATGGACGTCAGGTATTGTGGAAAAACTTTGACTTTTTACGTCACATCTGAGACCTCACAAAACCGCTCCCGGATGGGCTCGAACCACCAACCTTTCGGTTAACAGCCGAACGCGCTACCTTGGGCCACAGAAGCCCAAAAATTAAATGGTCGTCAGGTATTGTGCAAAAACACTGACTTTTTACGTTACATCTGAGACCTCACAACACCGCTCCCGGGTGGGCTCGAACCACCAACCTTTCGGTTAACAGCTGAACGCGATAACCATTGCGCAACGGAAGCCCAAAAATTAAATGGACGTCAGGTATTGTGGAAAAACTTTGGCTATTTATGTTACGTTTGAGATCTCACAACACCGCTCCCGGGTGGACTAGAACCACCAACCTTTCGGTTAACAGCCGAACGCGCTATAGAGTAGTGGCACTACATGTTAATTTCTCATAGAACATAACGTTGCCAAAGGTAGGGAGGTGCCATTACTCTATCCATTGAGCCACGGAAGTCCAAAAATTAAATGGTCTTCAGGTATTGTGGAAAAACTTTTATATTTTGGGTTACATCTGACACCTCACAACACCGCTCCTGGGTGGACTTGAACCACCAACCTTTCGGTTAACAGCGGAACGCGCTAAACATTGCGCCACGGAAGCCCAAAAATTAAATGTTCGTCAGGTATTGTGGAAAAACACTGACTTTTTACGTTACATTTGAGATCTCACAACACCGCTCCCGGATGGGCTCGAACCACCAACCTTTCGGATAACAGCCGAACGCGCTAACCATTGCGCCACGGAAGCCCAAAAATTAAATGGTCGTCAGGTATTGTTGAAAAACTTTGGCTTTTTACGTTACATTTGAGATCTCGCAACACCGCTCCCGGATGGACTCGAACCACCAACCTTTCGGATAACAGCAGAACGCGCTAACCATTGCTCCACGGAAGCCCAAGAATTAAATGGTCGTCAGGTTTTGTGGAAAAACTTTGACTTTTTACGTCACATCTGAGACCTCACAACACCGCTCCCGGATGGGCTCGAACCACCAACCTTTCGGTTAACAGCCGAACGCGCTAACCATTGCGCCACGGAAGCCGAAAAATTGAATGGTCTTCAGGTATTGTGGAAAAACTTTGGCTTTTTACGTTACATTTGAGATCTCAAAACACCGCTCCCGGGTGGACTAGAACCACCAACCTTTCGGTTAACAGCCGAACGCGCTATCCATTGAGCCACGGAAGTCCAAAAATTAAATGGTCTTCAGGTATTGTGGAAAAACTTTTATATTTTGGGTTACAACTGACACCTCACAACACCGCTCCCGGGTGGGCTCGAACCACCAACCTTTCGGTTAACAGCTGAACGCGATAACCATTGCGCAACGGAAGCCCAAAAATTAAATGGACGTCAGGTATTGTGGAAAAACTATGACTTTTTACGTCACAACTGAGACCTCACAACACCGCTCCCGAATGGGCTCGAACCACCAACCTTTCGATTAATAGCCGAACGCGCTAACCATTAAGCCACGGAAGCTCAGAAATTAAATGGATGTCAGGTATTGTGGAAAACTTATGACATTTACGCTACATCTGAGACCCCACAACACCTCTCCCGGGTGGGCTCAAACCACAAACCTTTCGAATAACAGCCGAACGCGCTAAAAATGCGCCACAGAAGCCCGAAAATTTAATGGTCGTCCGGTACTGTGTAAAAACTTTGGCTTTTTACGTTACATCTGAGACCTTACAACACCGCTCCCGGGTGAACTCGAACCACTAACCATTCGGTTAACTGCCGAACGCGCTAACCATTGCGCAACTGAAGCCCAAAAATTAAATGGTCGTCAGGTATTGTTGAAAAACTTTGGCTTTTTACGTTACATTTGAGATCTCGCAACACCGCTCCCGGATGGACTCGAACCACCAACCTTTCGGATAACAGCAGAACGCGCTAACCATTGCTCCACGGAAGCCCAAGAATTAAATGGTCGTCAGGTATTGTGGAAAAACTATGACTTATTACGTTACTTATCAAACTTACCACAACCTTTCCGATAACAGCCGAACGAGCTGAAAATGCGCCACAGAAGCCCGGAAATTGAATGGTCGTCAGGTATTGTGGAAAAACTTTGACTTTTTACATAACATCTGAAACCTCACAGCACCGCTCCTGGGTGGGCTCGAACCACCAACCTTTCAGTTAACAGATGAACAGATGAACGCGATAACCATTGCGCAACGGAAGCCCAAAAATTAAATGGTCTTCAGTAATTGTGGAAAAACTTTGACTTTTTACGTTACTTATAAAACTTAACACCAACGTTCCCGGGTGGGCTGGAACCACCAACCTTTCGGTAAACAGGTGAACGCGATAACCATTGCGCCCCGGAAGCCTAAAAATTAAATGGACGTCAGGTATTGTGGAAAACCTTTGGCTTTTTACGTTACATCTGAGACCTCACAACACCGCTCCCGGGTGGGCTCGAACCACTAACCTTTCGGTTAACTGCCGAACGCGCTACCCATTGCGCAACTGAAGCCCAAAAATTGAATGGTCTTCAGGTATTGTGGAAAAACTTTGGGTTTTTACGTTACATTTGAGATCTCACAACACCGCTCCCGGGTGGACTCGAACCACCAACCTTTCGGTTAACAGTAGAACGCGCTATCCATTGAGCCGCGGAAGTCCAAAAATTAAATGGTCTTCAGGTATTGTGGAAAATTTTTTATATTTTGGGTTACAACTGACACCTCACAACACCGCTCCCGGGTGGGCTCGAACCACCAACCTTTCGGTTAACAGCTGAACGCGATAACCATTGCGCAACGGAAGCCCAAAAATTAAATGAACGTCAGGTATTGTGGAAAAACTATGACTTTTTACGTCACAACTGAGACCTCACAAAACCGCTCCCGAATGGGCTCGAACCACCAACCTTTCGATTAATAGCCGAACGCGCTAACCATTAAGCCACGGAAGCTCAGATATTAAATGGATGTCAGGTATTGTGGAAAACTTATGACATTTACGCTACATCTGAGACCCCACAACACCTCTCCCGGGTGGGCTCAAACCACAAACCTTTCGAATAACAGCCGAACGCGCTAAAAATGCGCCACAGAAGCCCGAAAATTCAATGGTCGTCAGGTACTGTGTAAAAACTTTGGCTTTTTACGTTACATTTGAGATCTCGCAACACCGCTCCCGGATGGACTCGAACCACCAACCTTTCGGATAACAGCAGAACGCGCTAACCATTGCTCCACGGAAGCCCGAGAATTAAATGGTCGTCAGGTTTTGTGGAAAAACTTTGACTTTTTACGTCACATCTGAGACCTCACAACACCGCTCCCGGATGGGCTCGAACCACCAACCTTTCGGTTAACAGCCGAACGCGCTAACCATTGCGCCACGGAAGACAAAAATTAAATGGTCGTCAGGTATTGTGGAAAAACTATGACTTTTTACGTTACTTATCAAACTTACCACAACCTTTCCGATAACAGCCGAACGAGCTGAAAATGCGCCACAGAAGCCCGGAAATTGAATGGTCGTCAGGTATTGTGGAAAAACTTTGACTTTTTACATAACATCTGAAACCTCACAGCACCGCTCCTGGGTGGGCTCGAACCACCAACCTTTCGGTTAACAGATGAACAGATGAACGTGATAACCATTGCGCAACGGAAGCCCAAAAATTAAATGGTCTTCAGTAATTGTGGAAAAATTTGACTTTTTACGTTACTTATTACCTCTCCGAGTGACGTATGTCACGGAGAGGTATTACACCGGCCGTGTCAGTCTGTCTGTCTGTGTGTCTGTGTGTCTGTGTGTCTGTCTGTCAGACCCCACGTGACCGCGTTCGCAGTTTACAAATCGGAGCAAACAAATACCCGATTTCCGGAACGCGTTCGCGGTTCACGGAAATTTGGTCATTCATCTACCAACACCAGTCTTTACTAACTGGCTTCTAAGGACCACAATCTGCTAGTCTTTGTCCATCCCACATGGACACTAGTCTGTACGTGCTTGCTTCCAAGCACCACGAACTTCTGTTCTTCGTCAATTTCACTTTGACTCCAGCTTCTATGCACCACCATCTTCTGTTCTTCGTCAATTCCACATTGACACCAGCTTCTAAACACTACCATCTTCTGTTCTTCGTCAATTCCACATTGACACCAGCTTCTATGCACCACCATCTTCTGTTCTTCGTCAATTCCACATTGACACCAGCTTCTATGCACCACCATCTTCAGGTCTTTTGTCCATTCCACATGGACGCCGGTCAGTACATTCTGGCTTCTTTTCCACCGTCATCGTTTGGTTTCAAGATATACGCGGCGAGCGGCTAGGGTTACGAGAAACGTCTAGCCTCCCAATGGCAGGGCTTCCACCATCGGTTCACGCGAATGCGTTTTTATCTATTATTTGGTTTTAAGATATACGCGGCGATCAGCTAGGGTTACGAGAAACGTCTAGCCTCCCAATGGCAGGGCTTCCACCAAAGGTTCACGCGAATGCGTTTTTATCTATTATTATAATGGAATCGAAACATATATATACCCCAAAATTTGAAGAAAGCGGGCAAGAAGGGTACCCTTCACTTTAAACGTCAATATTAGCAAAGTTTCGAAAGATATTATGAACAACTTTATTTTAAACGATTTAACTATTTTTAAAGTTATTTACTGGCGATTAAAATAATTAAAAATAATTATATTTATTTAAATATTAAAGATAAACCCAAGTACCGAAGTCGTTAAATCATTGCCTCCTATATCTATCAAGGCCCGTGCATTGCGTTATATTTCCTACATTGCCTCCTGTATCTATCAAGGCCCAGGCATTGTGATATATTTCCTTCATTGCCTCCTATATCCAACAAGGCCCGTGCGTTGTGATATATTTCCTTCATTGCCTCCTATATCTATCGAGGCCCGTGCATTGCGATATATTTTTGAGAACAACAACCAAAATGGGAAGCTCCTCTCAGAACCATAATAATTTGCTTTCTCTGTTATATGAAATGAAAATATGGATAATATTTTCGGCAATTCGATTTGAATGGCTCTTTCTGATGTATCATTCTCTCAGCACTGTTCATAATGGACAGGAACGTAGAGATTCGAGACACTAGGAATTACGATAGTGTTTCAAATCCTCTGTAATGAGGGCTTAAAGGCTTGGAGTGAGTCGAAAGATAAATACACATCCAATTTTTTAGTTGTACCATGCGTACCACAATGTTGGCAGGCGTTTATTGAAGGATGCTTGGGTACTAGTACAGACTGTTACGTGTACCAAGTTTCCTAGCATCCAACAATAAATAGGATTCATAAAAGCCAGTGTTACGCGCATGTCATGGGTCAAGTCGTTAAATATATCGACGCAGTTAAATATCTGATGGCATTATTTTATCCACTTTCTCATTGCGTTTCGAGAGGAAGTTCAACTTTGGCACGGACGACAGATGGCGCTCTTAACCTTCTACCCCCAAAAATCGCTGTTGTCTGCTCGTTTTCCCCTTCCGCGTTTTTTCGTTATAAACTTAACTGTTAAGATAAAATTTCATATTTCCTAAGACAGATAAGCTTCTACTCCTTTCATCTTACTCCCAGTTAGATTTAACCTTGTTAAAACATAATCAGATGAATTTGAGTTACAATGTCGTAAAATCCTGTGCATACAGTTACCTAGGAGTGATAGAGACATTTTTAACGATGCCTAGAGATGATTAACTTAAGCGAAATTGTTTCACGTTTGAATAAAAATACCGCTTCCAGTAGTGGGTTTATAGTACTCCTTGTTTGTGTAAGATTAGTGAAGCTGTAGAGCGTAATCATGGTAAACGCTTAAAAATATATATTTTCAATAAAAACACCGCTTCCACTAGTGGATTTCTACTCCTTGTGTTTGTGTAAGATTAGTGTAGGTGTAGAGAGTAATCATTATAAACGCTTAAAAATATATTTTCAAAAATGAAGAATATAGAACATTGCTTTAGAAAAATCCAAACGGCTAGGTATTGGTAAAAAAGACATGTGTAAGCTATTTGTAGATGATATATTGTTTAACATGTTTTAAATGAGGCTAAAACTTCCACTATTGTGTCTAAAAAAGTGTTGGCAATGTATATTTTTTAAATATGACGGAATTGCGGTTGATATGATAGCGCCCTATTTGCGAAAAAAACCTTTTTTAAACAGTTGAATCACTCTTTGATAGAATTTCAAGAGAAGAAGTTAAGCGTTAAATTTGCTCGATTAATTTTGTTAGCGCTACGTATTACTGAAGGAGATTGATTTTGCCAATCTTTGTGAGTATTTAACTGCTTAATAATTATTTTGGTTAAGTGGGAGCCTAGCTTATGTGTGATTGGGTTGTGGCTTCCATGTTTTGGGGACATTTGCTTTTTGTGTGGCGAGGTATGATTCAGCTTTGATATGGACAAATGTTAAAAATCATACTGGTAGACTAAGAATACGGTTGAGGTATAGCGAGAGAGTAGAGTTTCCACAGCAATTGAGAGATATTGAAAAGGCTTGAACAATTGACTATTTTAAAATTGAATTCCTGCACTTGCAAAGAATTAAAAAAAGCGATAGATGCATATATTTAGGTTGTTTAAAGGGTAGTGATAGTCATCTCCACTCGGAGAGGTAATATTTTGGCTTTCCCGACTTGTAAAACTTAACACCAACGTTCCCGGGTGGGCTGGAACCACCAACCTTTCGGTAAACAGGTGAACGCGATAACCATTGCGCCCCGGAAGCCTAAAAATTAAATGGACGTCAGGTATTGTGGAAAAACTTTGGCTTTTTACGTTACATCTGAGACCTCACAACACCGCTCCCGGGTGGGCTCGAACCACTAACCTTTCGGTTAACTGCCGAACGCGCTAACCATTGCGCAACTGAAGCCCAAAAATTGAATGGTCTTCAGGTATTATGGAAAAACTTTGGCTTTTTACGTTACATTTGAGATCTCACAACACCGCTCCCGGGTGGACTCGAACCACCAACCTTTCGGTTAACAGCCGAACGCGCTATCCATTAAGCCACGGAAGTCCAAAAATTAAATGGTCTTCAGGTATTGTGGAAAAACTTTTATATTTTGGGTTACAACTGACACCTCACAACACCGCTCCCTTGTGGGCTCGAACCACCAACCTTTCGGTTAACAGCTGAACGCGATAACCATTGCGCAACGGAAGCCCAAAAATTAAATGGACGTCAGGTTTTGTGGAAAAACTTTGACTTTTTACGTCACATCTGAGACCTCACAACACCGCTCCCGGATGGGCTCGAACCACCAACCTTTCGATTAATAGCCGAGCGCGCTAACCATTAAGCCACGGAAGCTCAGAAATTAAATGGATGTCAGGTATTCTGGAAAACTTATGACATTTACGCTACATCTGAGACCCACAACACCTCTCCCGGGTGGGCTCAAACCACAAACCTTTCGAATAACAGCCGAACGCGCTAAAAATGCGCCACAGAAGCCCGAAAATTTAATGGTCGTCAGGTACTGTGTAAAAACTTTGGCTTTTTACGTCACATCTGAGACCTCACAACACCGCTCCCGGATGGGCTCGAACCACCAACCTTTCGATTAATAGCCGAGCGCGCTAACCATTAAGCCACGGAAGCTCAGAAATTAAATGGATGTCAGGTATTGTGGAAAACTTATGACATTTACGCTACATCTGAGACCCACAACACCTCTCCCGGGTGGTCTCAAACCACAAACCTTTCGAATAACAGCCGAACGCGCTAAAAATGCGCCACAGAAGCCCGAAAATTTAATGGTCGTCAGGTACTGTGTAAAAACTTTGGCTTTTTACGTTACATTTGAGATCTCGCAACACCGCTCCCGGATGGACTCGAACCACCAACCTTTCGGATAACAGCAGAACGCGCTAACCATTGCTCCACGGAAGCCCAAGAATTAAATGGTCGTCAGGTTTTGTGGAAAAACTTTGACTTTTTACGTCACATCTGAGACCTCACAACACCGCTCCCGGATGGGCTCGAACCACCAACCTTTCGATTAATAGCCGAGCGCGCTAACCATTAAGCCACGGAAGCACAGAAATTAAATGGATGTCAGGTATTGTGGAAAACTTATGACATTTACGCTACATCTGAGACCCACAACACCTCTCCCGGGTGGGCTCAAACCACAAACCTTTCGAATAACAGCCGAACGCGCTAAAAATGCGCCACAGAAGCCCGAAAATTTAATGGTCGTCAGGTACTGTGTAAAAACTTTGGCTTTTTACGTCACATCTGAGACCTCACAACACCGCTCCCGGATGGGCTCGAACCACCAACCTTTCGATTAATAGCCGAGCGCGCTAACCATTAAGCCACGGAAGCTCAGAAATTAAATGGATGTCAGGTATTGTGGAAAACTTATGACATTTACGCTACATCTGAGACCCACAACACCTCTCCCGGGTGGTCTCAAACCACAAACCTTTCGAATAACAGCCGAACGCGCTAAAAATGCGCCACAGAAGCCCGAAAATTTAATGGTCGTCAGGTACTGTGTAAAAACTTTGGCTTTTTACGTTACATTTGAGATCTCGCAACACCGCTCCCGGATGGACTCGAACCACCAACCTTTCGGATAACAGCAGAACGCGCTAACCATTGCTCCACGGAAGCCCAAGAATTAAATGGTCGTCAGGTTTTGTGGAAAAACTTTGACTTTTTACGTCACATCTGAGACCTCACAACACCGCTCCCGGATGGGCTCGAACCACCAACCTTTCGATTAATAGCCGAGCGCGCTAACCATTAAGCCACGGAAGCACAGAAATTAAATGGATGTCAGGTATTGTGGAAAACTTATGACATTTACGCTACATCTGAGACCCACAACACCTCTCCCGGGTGGGCTCAAACCACAAACCTTTCGAATAACAACCGAACGCGCTAAAAATGCGCCACAGAAGCCCGAAAATTTAATGGTCGTCAGGTACTGTGTAAAAACTTTGGCTTTTTACGTTACATTTGAGATCTCGCAACACCGCTCCCGGATGGACTCGAACCACCAACCTTTCGGATAACAGCAGAACGCGCTAACCATTGCTCCACGGAAGCCCAAGAATTAAATGGTCGTCAGGTTTTGTGGAAAAACTTTGACTTTTTACGTCACATATGAGACCTCACAACACCGCTCCCGGATGGGCTCGAACCACCAACCTTTCGATTAATAGCCGAGCGCGCTAACCATTAGGCCACGGAAGCTCAGAAATTAAATGGATGTCAGGTATTGTGGAAAACTTATGACATTTACGCTACATCTGAGACCCACAACACCTCTCCCGGGTGGGCTCAAACCACAAACCTTTCGAATAACAGCCGAACGCGCTAAAAATGCGCCACAGAAGCCCGAAAATTTAATGGTCGTCAGGTACTGTGTAAAAACTTTGGCTTTTTACGTTACATTTGAGATCTCGCAACACCGCTCCCGGATGGACTCGAACCACCAACCTTTCGGATAACAGCAAAACGCGCTAACCATTGCTCCACGGAAGCCCAAGAATTAAATGGTCGTCAGGTTTTGTGGAAAAACTTTGACTTTTTACGTCACATCTGAGACCTCACAACACCGCTCCCGGATGGGCTCAAACCACAAACCTTTCGATTAATAGCCGAGCGCGCTAACCATTAAGCCACGGAAGCTCAGAAATTAAATGGATGTCAGGTATTCTGGAAAACTTATGACATTTACGCTACATCTGAGACCCACAACACCTCTCCCGGGTGGGCTCAAACCACAAACCTTTCGAATAACAGCCGAACGCGCTAAAAATGCGCCACAGAAGCCCGAAAATTTAATGGTCGTCAGGTACTGTGTAAAAACTTTGGCTTTTTACGTCACATCTGAGACCTCACAACACCGCTCCCGGATGGGCTCGAACCACCAACCTTTCGATTAATAGCCGAGCGCGCTAACCATTAAGCCACGGAAGCTCAGAAATTAAATGGATGTCAGGTATTGTGGAAAACTTATGACATTTACGCTACATCTGAGACCCACAACACCTCTCCCGGGTGGTCTCAAACCACAAACCTTTCGAATAACAGCCGAACGCGCTAAAAATGCGCCACAGAAGCCCGAAAATTTAATGGTCGTCAGGTACTGTGTAAAAACTTTGGCTTTTTACGTTACATTTGAGATCTCGCAACACCGCTCCCGGATGGACTCGAACCACCAACCTTTCGGATAACAGCAGAACGCGCTAACCATTGCTCCACGGAAGCCCAAGAATTAAATGGTCGTCAGGTTTTGTGGAAAAACTTTGACTTTTTACGTCACATCTGAGACCTCACAACACCGCTCCCGGATGGGCTCGAACCACCAACCTTTCGATTAATAGCCGAGCGCGCTAACCATTAAGCCACGGAAGCACAGAAATTAAATGGATGTCAGGTATTGTGGAAAACTTATGACATTTACGCTACATCTGAGACCCACAACACCTCTCCCGGGTGGGCTCAAACCACAAACCTTTCGAATAACAACCGAACGCGCTAAAAATGCGCCACAGAAGCCCGAAAATTTAATGGTCGTCAGGTACTGTGTAAAAACTTTGGCTTTTTACGTTACATTTGAGATCTCGCAACACCGCTCCCGGATGGACTCGAACCACCAACCTTTCGGATAACAGCAGAACGCGCTAACCATTGCTCCACGGAAGCCCAAGAATTAAATGGTCGTCAGGTTTTGTGGAAAAACTTTGACTTTTTACGTCACATATGAGACCTCACAACACCGCTCCCGGATGGGCTCGAACCACCAACCTTTCGATTAATAGCCGAGCGCGCTAACCATTAGGCCACGGAAGCTCAGAAATTAAATGGATGTCAGGTATTGTGGAAAACTTATGACATTTACGCTACATCTGAGACCCACAACACCTCTCCCGGGTGGGCTCAAACCACAAACCTTTCGAATAACAGCCGAACGCGCTAAAAATGCGCCACAGAAGCCCGAAAATTTAATGGTCGTCAGGTACTGTGTAAAAACTTTGGCTTTTTACGTTACATTTGAGATCTCGCAACACCGCTCCCGGATGGACTCGAACCACCAACCTTTCGGATAACAGCAGAACGCGCTAACCATTGCTCCACGGAAGCCCAAGAATTAAATGGTCGTCAGGTTTTGTGGAAAAACTTTGACTTTTTACGTCACATATGAGACCTCACAACACCGCTCCCGGATGGGCTCGAACCACCAACCTTTCGGTTACCAGCCGAACGCGCTAACCATTGCGCCACGGAAGACAAAAATTAAATGGTCGTCAGGTATTGTGGAAAAACTATGACTTTTTACGTTACTTATCAAACTTACCACAACCTTTCCGATAACAGCCGAACGAGCTGAAAATGCGCCACAGAAGCCCGGAAATTGAATGGTCGTCAGGTATTGTGGAAAAACTTTGACTTTTTACATAACATCTGAAACCTCACAGCACCGCTCCTGGGTGGGCTCGAACCACCAACCTTTCAGTTAACAGATGAACAGATGAACGCGATAACCATTGCGCAACGGAAGCCCAAAAATTGAATGGTCTTCAGTAATTGTGGAAAAATTTGACTTTTTACGTTACTTATAAAACTTAACACCAACGTTCCCGGGTGGGCTGGATCCACCAACCTTTCGGTAAACAGGTGAACGCGATAACCATTGCGCCCCGGAAGCCTAAAAATTAAATGGACGTCAGGTATTGTGGAAAAACTTTGGCTTTTTACGTTACATCTGAGACCCCACAACACCTCTTCCGGGTGGGCTCAAACCACAAACCTTTCGAATAACAGCCGAACGCGCCAAAAATGCGCCACAGAAGCCCGAAAATTTAATGGTCGTCAGGTACTGTGTAAAAACTTTGGCTTTTTACGTTACATCTGAGACCTCACAACACCGCTTCCGGGTGGGCTCGAACCACTAACCTTTCGGTTAACTGCCGAACGTGCTAACCATTGCGCAACTGAAGCCCAAAAATTGAATGGTCTTCAGGTATTGTGCAAAAACACTGACTTTTTACGTTACATCTGAGACCTCACAACACCGCTCCCGGGTGGGCTCGAACCACCAACCTTTCGGTTAACAGCTGAACGCGATAACCATTGCGCAACGGAAGCCCAAAAATTAAATGGACGTCAGGTATTGTGGAAAAATTATGACTTTTTACGTCACAACTGAGACCTCACAACACCGCTCCGAATGGGCTCGAAATACCAACCTTTCGATTAATAGCCGAACGCGCTAACCATTAAGCCACGAAAGCTCAGAAATTAAATGGATGTCAGGTATTGTGGAAATCTTATGACATTTACGCTACATCTGAGACCCCACAACGCCTCTCCCGGGTGGCCTTAAACCACAAACCTTTCGAATAACAGCAGAACGCGCTATAAATGCGCCACAGAAGCCCGAAAATTTAAGGGTCGTCAGGTACTGTGTAAAAACTTTGGCTTTTTACGTTACATCTGAGACCTCAAAACACCGCTCCCGGGTGGGCTCGAACCACTAACCTTTCGGTTAACTGCCGAACGCGCTAACCATTGCGCAACTGAAGCCCAAAAATTGAATGGTCTTCAGGTATTGTGGAAAAACTTTGGCTTTTTACGTTACATTTGAGATCTCACAACACCGCTCCCGGGTGGACTCGAACCACCAACCTTTCGGTTAACAGCCGAACGCGCTATCCATTGAGCCACGGAAGTCCAAAAATTAAATGGTCTTCAGGTATTGTGGAAAAACTTTTATATTTTGGGTTACATCTGACACCTCACAACACCGCTCCCGGGTGGGCTAGAACCACCAACCTTTGACTAAATTAGACTAAATTCTGGAGGCTCGTAACTCTGGTTCTACCAGAGATACGGGGATGTAAATAATGTGACTTTGACACAAATGTTCGGATAATTATAAAGGTCTTTGCATGTTCCAAGCAAAAAAAAAAAAACTTCGCGGTCTCGAACCTGTGGCCTTCCGGGAGTGAGGCGGATGCGATAACCGCTACACTAAAGATATGTTATTATTTTTAATCGAAGGAACAGGGTCAAGTAATTAAGCAATACGTGAACAAACAAACCCCTCCATAGAAAATGCATTAGACTATATTTTGCAGGCTCGTAACTCTGTTTCTACTGGAGATACGGGGATGTCCTTTGAGTATGGTATAGACCAATTTGTCCTCCATCTAGCCATACTAAGAATTAGGGCTACGACAAACAGTAGTCGAGTAATTAAGCTAATCGTAAACAAACCTACCCCTCCATAGGAAATACATTAGACTAAATTCTGGAGGCTCGTAACTCTGGTTCTACCAGAGATACGGGGATGTAAATAATGTGACCTTGACACAAATGTTCGGATAATTATAAAGGTCTTTGCATGTTCCAAGCAAAAAAACAAAACTTCGCGGTTTCGAACCTGTGGCCTTCCGGGAGTGAGGCGGATGCGATAACCGCTACATTAAAGATATGTTATTATTTTTAATCGAAAGAACAGGGTCAAGTAATTAAGCAATACATTAACACACAAACCCCTCCATAGAAAATGCATTAGACTATACTTTGCAGGCCCATAACTCTGTGTCTACTAGAGATACCGGGATGTCCTTAGGATATGTTATAGTCCAATTTGTCCCCCATCTAACCATAGTAAAAACATTGAGCTACGACAAACAGGGGCCGAGTAATTAAGCTAAACGTAAACAAACAACCCCTCCATAGGAAATGCATTAGACTATAATTTGCAGGCCCATAACTCTGTGTCTACTAGAGATACGGGGATGTCCTTAGGATATGATATAGTCCAATTTGTCCCCCATCTAACCATACTAAAAACTTTGGGCTACGAGAAACAGGGGCCGAGTAATTAAGCTAAACGTAAACAAACAACCCCTCCATAGGAAATGCATTAGACTATATTTGCAGGCTCGTAACTCTGTTTCTACTGGAGATACGGGGATGTCCTTTGAGTATGTTATTGTCCAATTTGTCCCCCATCTACCCATACTAAAAACATTGAGCTACGACAAACAAGGGCCGAGATATTAAGCAAAATGTTCGTCAACTTTGGTATCGTCTCACTTATTTTTATTATGTTACTTATGATTTTTGCACTAAACTTTGGAGGCTCATAACTCTTGTTCTACAAGAGATACTGGGATCTCCTTTGGATATGTTATAGTACTCTTTGCTCCCCATACAAGGATACTTTAAACTTGAGGCTACCTCAATATCGTCGTCAACTTATTTTCTGTCTCACTTATTGTTAGAAGGTTACTTTTGATTTTTGAAAAAAAACTTTGCAGGCTCGTAACTCTGTTTCTACTGGAGATACGGGGATGTCCTTTGAGTATGTTATAGACCAATTTGTCCCCCATCTAGCCATACTAAGAATTAGGGCTACGACAAACAGTAGTCGAGTAATTAAGCAAATCGTAAACAAACAAACCCCTCCATAGGAAATACAATAGACTAAATTCTGGAGGCTCGTAACTCTGGTTCTACCAGAGATACGGGGATGTAAATAATGTGACCTTGACACAAATTTTCGGATAATTATAAAAAAAAACTTCGCGGTTTCGAACCTGTGGCCTTCCGGAAGTGGGGCGGATGCGATAACCGCTACACTAAAGATATGTTATTATTTTTAATCGAAAGAACAGGGTCAAGTAATTAAGCAATACATGAACAAACAAACCCCTCCATAGAAAATGCATTAGACTATACTTTGCAGGCTCGTAACTCTGTTTCTACTGTAGATACGGCGATGTCCTTTGAGTATGTTATATTCCAATTTGTCCCCCATCTAACCATACTAAAAACATTGACCTACGACAAACAGGGGCCGAGTAATTAAGCTAAACGTAAACAAACAACCCGTCCAAAGGAAATGCATTAGACTATGCTTTGCAGGCCCATAACTCTGTGTCTACTAGAGATACGGGGATGTCCTTAGGATATGTTATAGTCCAAATTGTCCCCCATCTAACCATACTAAAAACATTGAGCTACGACAAACAGGGGCCGAGATGTTAAGCAAAATGTTCGTCAACTTTGGTATCGTCTCACTTATTTTTATTATGTTACTTATGATTTTTGCACTAAACTTTGGAGGCTCATAACTCTTGTTCTACAAGAGATACTGGGATCTCCTTTGGATATGTTATAGTACTCTTTGCTCCCCATACAAGGATACTTTAAACTTGAGGCTACCTCAATATCGTCGTCAACTTATTTTTTGCCTCACTTATTGTTAGAAGGTTACTTTTGATAATTGAAAATAAAGTTTGCAGGCTCGTAACTCTGGTTCTACCAGAGATACGGGCATGTAAATAATGTGACCTTGACACAAATGTTCGGATAATTATAAAGTTCTTTGCATGTTCCAAGCAAAAAAAAAAACTTCGCGGTTTCGAACCTGTGGCCTTCCGGGAGTGAGGCGGATGCGATAACCGCTACACTAAAGATATGCTATTATTTTTAATCGAAAGAACAGGGTCAAGTAATTAAGCAATACGTGAACAAACAAACCCCTCCATAGAAAATGCATTAGACTATACTTTGCAGGGCCATAACTCTGTGTCTACTAGAGATACCGGGATGTCCTTAGGATATGTTATAGTCCAATTTGTCCTTCATCTAACCATACTAAAAACTTTGGGCTACGACAAACAGGGGCCGAGTACTTAAGCAAAACGTAAAGAAACAAACCTCCTCCATAGGAAATGAGTTAGACTATATTTTGCAGGCTCGTAACTCTGTTTCTACTGGAGATACGGGGATGTCCTTTGAGTATTTTATAGTCCAATTTGTCCCCCATCTAACCATACTAAAAACATTGAGCTACGACAAACAGGGTCCGAGTAATTAAGCTAAACGTAAACAAACAACCCGTCCATAGGAAATGCATTAGACTATACTTTGCAGGCCCATAACTCTGTGTCTACTAGAGATACCGGGATGTCCTTAGGATATGTTATAGTCCAATTTGTGCTTCATCTAACCATACTAAAAACTTTGGGCTACGACAAACAGGGGCCGAGTACTTAAGCAAAACGTAAAGAAACAAACCTCCTCCATAGGAAATGAGTTAGACTATATTTTGCAGGCTCGTAACTCTGTTTCTACTGGAGATACGGGGATGTCCTTTGAGTATTTTATAGTCCAATTTGTCCCCCATCTAACCATACTAAAAACATTGAGCTACGACAAACAGGGGCCGAGTAATTAAGCTAAACGTAAACAAACAAACCGTCGATAGGAAATGCATTAGACTATACTTTGGACTATAACATACTCAAAGGACATCCCCGTATCTCCAGTAGAAACAGAGTTAGGAGCCTGCAAAGTATAGTCTAATGCATTTTCTATGGAGGGGTTTGTTTTTTCACGTATTGCTTAATTACTTGACCCTGTTCTTTCGATTAAAAATAATAACATATTTTTAGTGTAGCGGTTATCGCATCCGCCTCACTCCCGGAAGGCCACAGGTTCGAAACCGCGAAGTTTTTTTTTATAATTATCCGAACATTTGTGTCAAGGTCACATTATTTACATCCCCGTATCTCTGGTAGAACCAGAGCTACGAGCCTCCAGAATTTAGTGTAATGTATTTCCTATGGAGGGGGTTTGTTTGTTTACGATTAGCTTAATTACTCGACTACTGTTTGTCGTAGCCCTAATTCTTGGTATGGCTAGATGAAGGACAAATTGGTCTATAACATACTCAAAGGACATCCCCGTATCTCCAGTAGAAACAGAGTTACGAGCCTGCAAAATTTATTTTCAAAAATCAAAAGTAACCTTCTAACAATAAGTGAGACAAAAAATAAGTTGACGACGATATTGCGGTAGCCTCAAGTTTAAAGTATCCTTGTATGGGGAGCAAAGAGTACTATAACATATCCAAAGGAGATCCCAGTATCTCTTGTAGAACAAGAGTTATGAGCCTCCAAAGTTTAGTGCAAAAATCATAAGTAACATAATAAAAATAAGTGAGACGATACCAAAGTTGACGAACATTTTGCTTAATATCTCGGACCCTGTTTGTCCTAGCTCAATGTTTTTAGTATGGTTAGATGAAGGACAATTTGGACTATAACATATCCTAAGGACATCCCCGTATCTCTAGTAGACACAGAGTTACGAGCCTGCAAAATATAGTCTAATGCATTTTCTATGGAGGGGTTTGTTTGTTCACGTATTGATTAATTACTTGACCCTGTTCCTTCGATTAAAAATAATAACATATCTTTAGTGTAGCGGTTATCGCATCCGCCTCACTCCCGGAAGGCCACAGGTTCGAGACCGCGAAGTTTTTTTTTTTTTTTGCTAGGAACATGCAAAGACCTTTATAATTATCCGAACATTTGTGTCAAAGTCACATTATTTACATCCCCGTATCTCTGGTAGAACCAGAGTTACGAGCCTGCAAAGTTTATTTTCAAAAATCAAAAGTAACCTTCTAACAATAAGTGAGACAAAAAATAAGTTGACGACGATATTGAGGTAGCCTCAAGTTTAAAGTATCCTTGTATGGGGAGCAAAGAGTACTATAACATATCCAAAGGAGATCCCAGTATCTCTTGTTGAACAAGAGTTATGAGCCTCCAAAGTTTAGTGCAAAAATCATAAGTAACATAATAAAAATAAGTGAGACGATACAAAAGTTGACGAACATTTTGCTTAATATCTCGGACCCTGTTTGTCCTAGCTCAATGTTTTTAGTATGGTTAGATGAAGGACAATTTGGACTATAACATATCCTAAGGACATCCCCGTATCTCTAGTAGACACAGAGTTATGGACCTGCAAAGTATAGTCTAATGCATTTGCTATGGACGGGTTGTTTGTTTACGTTTAGCTTAATTACTCGGCCCCTGTTTGTCGTAGCTCAATGTTTTTAGTATGGTTAGATGGGGGACAAATTGGACTATAACATACTCAAAGGACATCCCCGTATCTCCAATAGAAACAGAGTTACGAGCCTGCAAACTATAGTCTAATGCATTTCCTATGGAGGGGGTTTGTTTCGTTACGTTTTGCTTAAGTACTCGGCCCCTGTTTGTCGTAGCCCAAAGTTTTTAGTATGGTTAGATGGGGGACAATTTGGACTATAACATATCCTAAGGACATCCCCGTATCTCTAATAGACACAGAGTTATGGGCCTGCAAAATATAGTCTACTGCATTTCCTATGGACGGGTTGTTTGTTTACGTTTAGCTTAATTACTCGGCCCTTGTTTGTCGTAGCTCATTATTTGTAGTATGGTTAGATGGGGGACAAATTGGACTATAACATACTCAAAGGACATCCCCGTATCTCCAGTAGAAACAGATTTACGAGCCTGCAAAGTATAGTCTAATGCATTTCCTATGGAGGGGGTTTGTTTCGTTACGTTTTGCTTAAGTACTCGGCCCCTGTTTGTAGTAGCCCAAAGTTTTTAGTATGGTTAGATGGGGGACAATTTGGACTATAACATATCCTAAGGACATCCCCGTATCTCTAGTAGACACAGAGTTATGGGCCTGCAAAATATAGTCTAATGCATTTCCTATGGACGGGTTGTTTGTTTACGATTAGCTTAATTACTCGACTGCTGTTTGTCGTAGCTCAATGTTTTTAGTATGGTTAGATGGGGGACAAATTGGACTATAACATACTCAAAGGACATCCCCGTATCTCCAGTAGAAACAGAGTTACGAGCCTGCAAAGTATAGTCTAATGCATTTTCTATGGAGGGGGTTTGTTTCGTTACGTTTTGCTTAAGTACTCGGCCCCTGTTTGTCGTAGCCCAAAGTTTTTAGTATGGTTAGATGGGGGACAATTTGGACTATAACATATCCTAAGGACATCCCCGTATCTCTAGTAGACACAGAGTTATGGACCTGCAAAGTATAGTCTAATGCATTTGCTATGGACGGGTTGTTTGTTTACGTTTAGCTTAATTACTCGGCCCCTGTTTGTCGTAGCCCAAAGTTTTTAGTATGGTTAGATGGGGGACAATTTGGACTATAACATATCCTAAGGACATCCCCGTATCTCTAGTAGACACAGAGTTATGGGCCTGCAAAATATAGTCTAATGCATTTCCTATGGACGGGTTGTTTGTTTACGATTAGCTTAATTACTCGACTGCTGTTTGTCGTAGCTCAATGTTTTTAGTATGGTTAGATGGGGGACAAATTGGACTATAACATACTCAAAGGACATCCCCGTATCTCCAGTAGAAACAGAGTTACGAGCCTGCAAAGTATAGTCTAATGCATTTGCTATGGACGGGTTGTTTGTTTACGTTTAGCTTAATTACTCGGCCCCTGTTTGTCGTAGCTCAATGTTTTTAGTATGGTTAGATGGGGGACAAATTGGACTATAACATACTCAAAGGACATCCCCGTATCTCCAGTAGAAACAGAGTTACGAGCCTGCAAAGTATAGTCTAATGCATTTGCTATGGACGGGTTGTTTGTTTACGTTTAGCTTAATTACTCGGCCCCTGTTTGTCGTAGCTCAATGTTTTTAGTATGGTTAGATGGGGGACAAATTGGACTATAACATATCCTAAGGACATCCCCGTATCTCTAGTAGACACAGAGTTATGGGCCTGCAAAGTATAGTCTAATGCATTTCCTATGGAGGGGGTTTGTTTCGTTACGTTTTGCTTAAGTACTCGGCCCCTGTTTGTCGTAGCTCAATGTTTTTAGTATGGTTAGATGGGGGACAAATTGGACTATAACATATCCTAAGGACATCCCCGTATCTCTAGTAGACACAGAGTTATGGGCCTGCAAAGTATAGTCTAATGCATTTCCTATGGAGGGGGTTTGTTTCGTTACGTTTTGCTTAAGTACTCGGCCCCTGTTTGTCGTAGCCCAAAGTTTTTAGTATGGTTAGATGGGGGACAATTTGGACTATAACATATCCTAAGGACATCCCCGTATCTCTAGTAGACACAGAGTTATGGGCCTGCAAAGTATAGTCTAATGCATTTCCTATGGAGGGGTTTGTTTGTTTACGATTAGCTTAATTACTCGACTACTGTTTGTCGTAGCTCAATGTTTTTAGTACGGTTAGATGGGGGACAAATTGGACTATAACATACTCAAAGGACATCCCCGTATCTCCAGTAGAAACAGAGTTACGAGCCTGCAAAGTATAGTCTAATGCATTTTCTATGGAGGGGTTTGTTTTTTCACGTATTGCTTAATTACTTGACCCTGTTCTTTCGATTAAAAATAATAATATATCTTTAGTGTAGCGGTTATCGCATCCGCCTCACTCCCGGAAGGCCACAGGTTCGAAACCGCGAAGTTTTTTTTTATAATTATCCGAACATTTGTGTCAAGGTCACATTATTTACATCCCCGTATCTCTGGTAGAACCAGAGTTACGAGCCTCCAGAATTTAGTCTAATGTATTTCCTATGGAGGGGGTTTGTTTGTTTACGATTAGCTTAATTACTCGACTACTGTTTGTCGTAGCCCTAATTCTTGGTATGGCTAGATGAAGGACAAATTGGTCTATAACATACTCAAAGGACATCCCCTATCTCCAGTAGAAACAGAGTTACGAGCCTGCAAAATTTATTTTCTAAAATCAAAAGTAACCTTCTAACAATAAGTGGAACAAAAAATTAGTTGACGTCGATATTGCGGTAGCCTCAAGTTTAAAGTATCCTTGTATGGGGAGCAAAGAGTACTATAACATATCCAAAGGAGATCCCAGTATCTCTTGTAGAACAAGAGTTATGAGCCTCCAAAGTTTAGTGCAAAAATCATAAGTAACATAATAAAAATAGCTGAGACGATACAAAAGTTGACGAATATTTTGCTTAATATCTCGGACCCTGTTTGTCCTAGCTCAATGTTTTTAGTATGGTTAGATGGGGGACAATTTGGGCTATAACATATCCTAAGGACATCCCCGTATCTCTAGTAGACACAGAGCTATGGGCCTGCAAAGTATAGTCTAATGCATTTGCTATGGACGGGTTGTTTGTTTACGTTTAGCTTAATTACTCGGCCCCTGTTTGTCGTAGCTCAATGTTTTTAGTATGGTTAGATGGGGGACAAATTGGACTATAACATACTCAAAGGACATCCCCGTATCTCCAATAGAAACAGAGTTACGAGCCTGCAAACTATAGTCTAATGCATTTCCTATGGAGGGGGTTTGTTTCGTTACGTTTTGCTTAAGTACTCGGCCCCTGTTTGTCGTAGCCCAAAGTTTTTAGTATGGTTAGATGGAGGACAATTTGGACTATAACATATCCTAAGGACATCCCCGTATCTCTAGTAGACACAGAGCTATGGGCCTGCAAAGTATAGTCTAATGCATTTTCTATGGAGGGGTTTGTTTTTTCACGTATTGCTTAATTACTTGACCCTGTTCTTTCGATTAAAAATAATAATATATCTTTAGTGTAGCGGTTATCGCATCCGCTTCACTCTCGGAAGGCCACAGGTTCGAAACCACGAAGTTTTTTTTTTGTTTGGAACATGCAAAGACCTTTATAATTATCCGAACATTTGTGTCAAGGTCACATTATTTACATCCCCGTATCTCTGGTAGAACCAGAGTTACGAGCCTCCAGAATTTAGTCTAATGTATTTCCTATGGAGGGGTTTGTTTGTATACGATTAGCTTAATTACTCGACTACTGTTTGTCGTAGCCCTAATTCTTAGTATGGCTAGATGGGGGACAAATTGGTCTATAACATACTCAAAGGACATCCCCGTATCTCCAGTAGAAACAGAGTTACGAGCCTGCAAAGTATATTTTCAAAAATCAAAAGTAACCTTCTAACAATAAGTGAGACAAAAAGTATGTTGACGACGATATTGAGGTAGCCTCAAGTTTAAAGTATCCTTGTATGGGGAGCAAAGAGTACTATAACATATCCAAAGGAGATCCCAGTATCTCTTGTAGAACAAGAGTTATGAGCCTCCAAAGTTTAGTGCAAAAATCATAAGTAACATAATAAAAATAAGTGAGACGATACCAAAGTTGACGAACATTTTGCTTAATATCTCGGCTCTACGACAAACATGGGCCGAACCACCAACCTATTGGTTAACAGCCGAACGCGCTAACCATTGCGCCACGGAAGCCCAAAAATTAAATGCTCGTCAGGTATTGTGTAAAAACCTTGACTTTTTACGTCACATCTGAGACCTCACAACACCGTTCCCGGATGGGCTCGAACCACTAACCTATTGGTTAACAGCCGAACGCGCTAACCATTGAGCCACGGAAGTTCAGAAATTAAATGGTTGTCACGTATTGTGGAAAAGTTATGACCTTTTACGCTACATCTGAGACCCTACAACACCTCTCCCGGGTGGGCTCGTACCACCAACCTTTCGATTAACAGCTGATCGCGCTAACCATTGCGCCACGGAAGCCCAAAAATTCAATGTTCGACAGGTATTGTGGAAAAAAACTGACATTTTATGTTACATTTGAGACGTCACAACACCGCTCCCGGGAGGGCTCAAACCACCAGTCTTTTGAATAGCAGCTGAACGCGCTAACCATTGCGCCACGGAAGCCCAAAAATTAAATGGTCGTCAGGTATTTTGGAAAAACCTTGACTTTTAACGTCACATCTGAGACGTAACAATACCGCTCCCGGATGGGCTCGAACCACCAACCTATTGGTTCACAGCCGAACGCGCTAACCATTGAGCCACGGAAGCTCAGAAATTAAATGGTTGTCACGTATTGTGGAAAAGATTTGACTTTTTACGCTACATCTGAGACCCCACAACACCTCTCCCGGGTGGGCTCGAACCTTCAACCTTTCGATTAACAGCTGAACGCGCTAATCATTGCGTCACGGAAACCCAAAAATTAAATGTTCGTCAGGTATTGTGGAAAAACTCTGACATTTTACGTTACATCTGAGACCTCACAACACCGCTCCCGGATGGGCTCGAACCACCAACCTATTGGTTAACAGCCGAACGCGCTAACCATTGAGCCACGGAAGCCCAAAGTTAAATGCTCGTCAGGTATTGTGTAAAAACCTTGACTTTTTACGTCACATCTGAGACCTCACAACACCGCTCCCGGATGGCCTCGAACCACCAACCTATTGGTTAACAGCCGAACGCGCTAACCATTGAGCCACGGAAGCTCAGAAATTAAATG
Source organism: Phalangium opilio (assembly GCF_054372755.1). Taxonomy (NCBI): domain Eukaryota; kingdom Metazoa; phylum Arthropoda; class Arachnida; order Opiliones; family Phalangiidae; genus Phalangium; species Phalangium opilio. Next base: position 6,563,400 of record NW_028324255.1, read on the forward strand.
GTTGTCACGTATTGTGGAAAAGTTTTGACTTTTTACGCTACATCTGAGACCCCACAACACCTCTCCCGGGTGGGCTCGAACCTTCAACCTTTCGATTAACAGCTGAACGCGCTAATCATTGCGTCACGGAAACCCAAAAATTAAATGTTCGTCAGGTATTGTGAAAAACTCTGACATTTTACGTTACATCTGAGACCTCACAACACCGCATCCAGGATGGGCTCGAACCACAAATCTATTGGTTAACAGCCGAACGCGATAACCATTGAGCCACGGAAGCTCAGAAATTAAATGGTTGTCAGGTATTGTGGATAAGTTATGACTTATTACGTTATATCTGATACCCTACAACACCTCTCTCGGTTGGCATCGAACCACCAACCTTTCGGTTAACAGCCGAACGCGCTAACCATTGCCCCAAGGAACCCCAAAAATTAAATGTTCGTCAGGTATTGTGGAAAAACCTTGAATTTTTACGTTACATTTGAGATCCCACAACACCGCTCCCGGGTGGGCTCGAACCACCAACCTATTGGTTAACAGCCGAACGCGCTAACCATTGAGCCACGGAAGCTCAGAAATTAAATGGTTGTCACGTATTGTGGAAAAGATTTGACTTTTTACGCTACATCTGAGACCCCACAACACCTCTCCCGGGTGGGCTCGAACCTTCAACCTTTCGATTAACAGCTGAACGCGCTAATCATTGCGTCACGGAAACCCAAAAATTAAATGTTCGTCAGGTATTGTGGAAAAACTCTGACATTTTACGTTACATCTGAGACCTCACAACACCGCTCCCGGATGGGCTCGAACCACCAACCTATTGGTTAACAGCCGAACGCGCTAACCATTGAGCCACGGAAGCCCAAAGTTAAATGCTCGTCAGGTATTGTGTAAAAACCTTGACTTTTTACGTCACATCTGAGACCTCACAACACCGCTCCCGGATGGCCTCGAACCACCAACCTATTGGTTAACAGCCGAACGCGCTAACCATTGAGCCACGGAAGCTCAGAAATTAAATGGTTGTCACGTATTGTGGAAAAGATTTGACTTTTTACGCTACATCTGAGACCCCACAACACCTCTCCCGGGTGGGCTCGAACCTTCAACCTTTCGATTAACAGCTGAACGCGCTAATCATTGCGTCACGGAAACCCAAAAATTAAATGTTCGTCAGGTATTGTGAAAAACTCTGACATTTTACGTTACATCTGAGACCTCACAACACCGCATCCAGGATGGGCTCGAACCACAAATCTATTGGTTAACAGCCGAACGCGATAACCATTGAGCCACGGAAGCTCAGAAATTAAATGGTTGTCAGGTATTGTGGATAAGTTATGACTTATTACGTTATATCTGATACCCTACAACACCTCTCTCGGTTGGCATCGAACCACCAACCTTTCGGTTAACAGCCGAACGCGCTAACCATTGCCCCAAGGAACCCCAAAAATTAAATGTTCGTCAGGTATTGTGGAAAAACCTTAAATTTTTACGTTACATTTGAGATCCCACAACACCGCTCCCGGGTGGGCTCGAACCACCAACCTATTGGTTAACAGCCGAACGCGCTAATCATTGAGCCACGGAAGCTCAGAAATTAAATGGTTGTCACGTATTGTGGAAAAGTTTTGACTTTTTACGCTACATCTGAGACCCCACAACACCTCTCCCGGGTGGGCTCGAACCTTCAACCTTTCGATTAACAGCTGAACGCGCTAATCATTGCGTCACGGAAACCCAAAAATTAAATGTTCGTCAGGTATTGTGGAAAAACTCTGACATTTTACGTTACATCTGAGACCTCACAACACCGCATCCAGGATGGGCTCGAACCACAAATCTATTGGTTAACAGCCGAACGCGATAACCATTGAGCCACGGAAGCCCAAAGTTAAATGCTCGTCAGGTATTGTGTAAAAACCTTGACTTTTTACGTCACATCTGAGACCTCACAACACCGCTCCCGGATGGGCTCGAACCACCAACCTATTGGTTAACAGCCGAACGCGCTAACCATTGAGCCACGGAAGCTCAGAAATTAAATGGTTGTCACGTATTGTGGAAAAGTTTTGACTTTTTACGCTACATCTGAGACCCCACAACACCTCTCCCGGGTGGGCTCGAACCTTCAACCTTTCGATTAACAGCTGAACGCGCTAATCATTGCGCCACGGAAGCCCAAAAATTAAATGTTCGTCAGGTATTGTGGAAAAACTTTGACATTTTACGTTACATCTGAGACCTCACAACACCGCTCCCGGATGGGCTCGAACCACCAACCTATTGGTTAACAGCCGAACGCGCTAACCATTGCGCCACGGAAGCCCGAAAATTAAATGGTCGTCAGGTGTTGTGGAAAAAACCTTGACTTTTTACGTCACATCTGAGACGTCACAACACCGCTCCCGGATGGGCTCGAGCCACACACCTATTGGTTAACAGCCGAACGCGCTAACCTTTGAGCCACGGAAGCTCAGAAATTAAATGGTTGTCAGGTATTGTGGATAAGTTATGACTTTTTACGTTACATCTGAGACCCTACAACACCTCTTCCGGTTGGGCTCGAACCACCAACCTTTCGGTTAACAGCCGAACGCGCTAACCATTGCGCCAAGGAAGCCCAAAAATTTAATGGTCGTCAGGTATTGTGGCAAAATTTTGGCTTTCTACGTTACATTTGAGATACCACACCAACCGCTCCCGGGTGGGCTCGAACCACCAACCTATTGGTTAACAGCCGAACGCGCTAACCATTGAGCCACGGAAGCTCAGAAATTAAATGGTCGTAACGTATTGTGGAAAAACTTTGCCTTTCTACGTTACATTTGAGATCCCACAACACCGCTCCCGGATGGGCTCGAACCACCAACCTATTGGTTAACACCCGAACGCGCTAACCATTGCGCCACGGAAGCCCAAAAGTTAAATGCTCGTCAGGTATTGTGCAAAAACCTTGACTTTTTACGTCACATCTGAGATCCCACAACACCGCTCCCGGATGGGCTCGAACCACCAACCTATTGGTTAACACCCGAACGCGCTAACCATTGCGCCACGGAAGCCCAAAAGTTAAATGCTCGTCAGGTATTGTGCAAAAACCTTGACTTTTTACGTCACATCTGAGACCTCACAACACCGCTCCCGGATGGCCTCGAACCACCAACCTATTGGTTAACAGCCGAACGCGCTAACCATTGAGCCACGGAAGCTCAGAAATTAAATGGTTGTCACGTATTGTGGAAAAGTTTTGACTTTTTACGCTACATCTGAGACCCCACAACACCTCTCCCGGGTGGGCTCGAACCTTCAACCTTTCGATTAACAGCTGAACGCGCTAATCATTGCGTCACGGAAACCCAAAAATTAAATGTTCGTCAGGTATTGTGAAAAACTCTGACATTTTACGTTACATCTGAGACCTCACAACACCGCATCCAGGATGGGCTCGAACCACAAATCTATTGGTTAACAGCCGAACGCGATAACCATTGAGCCACGGAAGCTCAGAAATTAAATGGTTGTCAGGTATTGTGGATAAGTTATGACTTATTACGTTATATCTGATACCCTACAACACCTCTCTCGGTTGGCATCGAACCACCAACCTTTCGGTTAACAGCCGAACGCGCTAACCATTGCCCCAAGGAACCCCAAAAATTAAATGTTCGTCAGGTATTGTGGAAAAACCTTGAATTTTTACGTTACATTTGAGATCCCACAACACCGCTCCCGGGTGGGCTCGAACCACCAACCTATTGGTTAACAGCCGAACGCGCTAATCATTGAGCCACGGAAGCTCAGAAATTAAATGGTTGTCACGTATTGTGGAAAAGTTTTGACTTTTTACGCTACATCTGAGACCCCACAACACCTCTCCCGGGTGGGCTCGAACCTTCAACCTTTCGATTAACAGCTGAACGCGCTAATCATTGCGTCACGGAAACCCAAAAATTAAATGTTCGTCAGGTATTGTGGAAAAACTCTGACATTTTACGTTACATCTGAGACCTCACAACACCGCATCCAGGATGGGCTCGAACCACAAATCTATTGGTTAACAGCCGAACGCGATAACCATTGAGCCACGGAAGCCCAAAGTTAAATGCTCGTCAGGTATTGTGTAAAAACCTTGACTTTTTACGTCACATCTGAGACCTCACAACACCGCTCCCGGATGGGCTCGAACCACCAACCTATTGGTTAACAGCCGAACGCGCTAACCATTGAGCCACGGAAGCTCAGAAATTAAATGGTTGTCACGTATTGTGGAAAAGTTTTGACTTTTTACGCTACATCTGAGACCCCACAACACCTCTCCCGGGTGGGCTCGAACCTTCAACCTTTCGATTAAAAGCTGAACGCGCTAATCATTGCGCCACGGAAGCCCAAAAATTAAATGTTCGTCAGGTATTGTGGAAAAACTCTGACATTTTACGTTACATCTGAGACCTCACAACACCGCTCCCGGATGAGCTCGAACCACCAACCTATTGGTTAACAGCCGAACGCGCTAACCATTGCGCCACGGAAGCCCGAAAATTAAATGGTCGTCAGGTGTTGTGGAAAAAACCTTGACTTTTTACGTCACATCTGAGACGTTACAACACCGCTCCCGGATGGGCTCGAGCCACACACCTATTGGTTAACAGCCGAACGCGCTAACCTTTGAGCCACGGAAGCTCAGAAATTAAATGGTTGTCAGGTATTGTGGATAAGTTATGACTTTTTACGTTACATCTGAGACCCTACAACACCTCTTCCGGTTGGGCTCGAACCACCAACCTTTCGGTTAACAGCCGAACGCGCTAACCATTGCGCCAAGGAAGCCCAAAAATTTAATGGTCGTCAGGTATTGTGGCAAAATTTTGGCTTTCTACGTTACATTTGAGATACCACACCAACCGCTCCCGGACGGGCTCGAACCACCAACCTATTGGTTAACAGCCGAACGCGCTAACCATTGAGCCACGGAAGCTCAGAAATTAAATGGTCGTAACGTATTGTGGAAAAACTTTGCCTTTCTACGTTACATTTGAGATCCCACAACACCGCTCCCGGATGGGCTCGAACCACCAACCTATTGGTTAACACCCGAACGCGCTAACCATTGCGCCACGGAAGCCCAAAAGTTAAATGCTCGTCAGGTATTGTGCAAAAACCTTGACTTTTTACGTCACATCTGAGACCTCACAACACCGCTCCCGGATGGGCTCGAACCACCAACCTATTGGTTAACAGCCGAACGCGCTAACCATTGAGCCACGGAAGCTCAGAAATTAAATGGTCGTAACGCATTGTGGAAAAACTTTGCCTTTCTACGTTACATTTGAGATCCCACAACACCGCTCCCGGATGGGCTCGAACCACCAACCTATTGGTTAACAGCCGAACGCGCTAACCATTGCGCCACGGAAGCACAAAAGCTAAATGCCCGTCAGGTATTGTGCAAAAACCATGACTTTTTACGTCACATCTGAGACCTCACAACACCGCTCCCGGATGGGCTCGAACCACCAACCTATTGGTTAACACCCGAACGCGCTAACCATTGCGCCACGGAAGCCCAAAAGTTAAATGCTCGTCAGGTATTGTGCAAAAACCTTGACTTTTTACGTCACATCTGAGACCTCACAACACCGCTCCCGGTTGGGCTCGAACCACCAACCTTTCGGTTAACAGCCGAACGCGCTAACCATTGCGCCAAGGAAGCCCAAAAATTTAATGGTCGTCAGGTATTGTGGCAAAATTTTGGCTTTCTACGTTACATTTGAGATACCACACCAACCGCTCCCGGGTGGGCTCGAACCACCAACCTATTGGTTAACAGCCGAACGCGCTAACCATTGAGCCACGGAAGCTCAGAAATTAAATGGTCGTAACGTATTGTGGAAAAACTTTGCCTTTCTACGTTACATTTGAGATCCCACAACACCGCTCCCGGATGGGCTCGAACCACCAACCTATTGGTTAACACCCGAACGCGCTAACCATTGCGCCACGGAAGCCCAAAAGTTAAATGCTCGTCAGGTATTGTGCAAAAACCTTGACTTTTTACGTCACATCTGAGACCTCACAACACCGCTCCCGGATGGGCTCGAACCACCAACCTATTGGTTAACAGCCGAACGCGCTAACCATTGAGCCACGGAAGCTCAGAAATTAAATGGTCGTAACGTATTGTGGAAAAACTTTGCCTTTCTACGTTACATTTGAGATCCCACAACACCGCTCCCGGATGGGCTCGAACCACCAACCTATTGGTTAACAGCCGAACGCGCTAACCATTGCGCCACGGAAGCACAAAAGCTAAATGCCCGTCAGGTATTGTGCAAAAACCATGACTTTTTACGTCACATCTGAGACCTCACAACACCGCTCCCGGATGGGCTCGAACCACCAACCTATTGGTTAACACCCGAACGCGCTAACCATTGCGCCACGGAAGCCCAAAAGTTAAATGCTCGTCAGGTATTGTGCAAAAACCTTGACTTTTTACGTCACATCTGAGACCTCACAACACCGCTCCCGGATGGGCTCGAACCACCAACCTATTGGTTAACAGCCGAACGCGCTAACCATTGCGCCACGGAAGCCCAAAAGTTAAATGCTCGTCAGGTATTGTGTAAAAACCTTGACTTTTTACGTCACATCTGAGACCTCACAACACCGCTCCCGGATGGGCTCGAACCACCAACCTATTGGTTAACAGCCGAACGCGCTAACCATTGAGCCACGGAAGCTCAGAAATTAAATGGTTGTCAGGTATTGTGCAAAAACCTTGATTTTTTACGTCACATCTGAGACCTCACAACACCGCTCCCGGATGTGGTCGAACCACCACCCTATGGGTTAACAGCCGAACGCGCTAACCATTGCGCCACGGAAGCCCAAAAATTAAATGGTCGTCATTTATTGTGCAAAAACTTTTATATTTTGGGTTACATCTGACACCTCACAACACCGCTCCCGGGTGGACTTGAACCACCAACCTTTCGGTTAACAGATGAACGCGCTAACCATTGCGCCAAGGAAGCTCAGAAATGAAATGGTTGTCAGGTATTATGGAAAACTTATGACTTTTTACGTTACATCTGAGACCTCACAACACCGCTCCCGGATGGGCTGAAACCACCAACCTTTCGATTAACAGCCGAACACGCTAACCATTAAGCCACGGAAGCTCAGAAATTAAATGGATGTCAGGTATTGTGGAAAACTTATGACATTTACACTACATCTGAGACCCCACAACACCTCTCCCGGGTGGGCTGAAACCACCAACCTTTCGAATAACAGCCGAACGCGCTAAAAATGCGCCACAGAAGCCCGATAATTTAATGGTCGTCAGGTACTGTGTAAAAACTTTGGCTTTTTACGTTACATCTGAGACCTCACAACACCGCTCCCGGGTGGGCTCGAACCACCAACCTTTCGGTTAACAGCTGAACGCGCTAACCATTGCGCCACGGAAGCCCAAAAATTAAATGGTCGTCATTTATTGTGCAAAAAATTTGGCTTTCTACGTTACATTTCAGATCCCACAACACCGCTCCCGGGTGGGCTCGAATCACCAACCTATTGGTTAACAGCCGAACGCGCTAACCATTGAGCCACGGAAGCTCAGAAATTAAATGGTTGTCAGGTATTGTGGAAAACCTTGACTTTTTACGTCACATCTGAGACCTCACAACACCGCTCCCGGATGAGCTCGAACCACCAACCTATTGGTTAACAGCCGAACGTGCTAACCATTGCGCCACGGAAGCCCAAAAATTAAATGGTCGTCAGGTATTGTGGAAAAACATTGGCTTTCTACGTTACATTTGGTCTTCGTCCATCCCACATGGACACCAGTCTGTACATACTGGCTTCTAATCACCACCATCTTTTGGTCTTCGTCCATCCCACATGGACACCAGTCTGTACATACTGGCTTCTAATCACCACCATCTTCTGGTCTTCGTCCATCCCACATGGACACCAGTCTGTACATACTGGCTTCTAATCACCACCATCTTCTGGTCTTCGTCCATTCCACTTGGACACCAGTCTGTACACCTGGCTTCTACTCCATCGTCATCGTTGGGTTTAAGACATTCGCGGCGATCAGCTAGGGTTACGAGAAACTTCTAGCCTCCCTAGGGTGGGTTGTCCACCAAAGGTTTTCGCAATTGCGGTTGTTCTTGCTTTTAGCTGTAGTTCGACACCCTTATATACTACCTATTTGAGTAAGGTAATGCAACCGGCGTATGCTTCATTTCAAACGCCAATATTAGTCAAGTCTCTCAAGAATGTCTAATTGTTCTTTATCAACGCGATGTAACGCTCAATAAGGCGAACAACTAACGAAGAAAATATTTAATATTAATTATATTTATTTTAATATTTAAGATAATCTTGTTTCTCAACTCAAAATTAAAACGGAAAGAGTTAAAAAGCAGTCTATGTTTTAGTCTGTGTATGTCCGTCCGTTAGTGCATCGCGTTAGCAGTTCGCTTTGTTTTGTGGAAAGAAATCCTACAAAACCTTAATATTTGGTTTTCTCATAATGTATAATTAATATATGGAAATATTTTTCGTAATTTCGATGCCTTTACAGCTGTAGTAACCAACGTGGTTTAACCCATTGAATTAGGTCAAACCACGGTTTTGGGTCAAAGGAAATGGTTTGGGTTGAATTTTGGTAGTAACCACGTCCTAGTTTCTAAAGGTTAGGGTTACCTGTAACCCTAACCCTAACCCACCGAAATCGGTGGGTTAGGGTTTGGGTTAGGGTTAAATTTTCATTTTTACGTGCTTAAACAAAATGGCGGGTGGTGTTTTTGAAGATTACGCGGATGGTAGCCTACACATGAATCGGATACATTCTGCCATGGCCAAATTAGATTACCGGTGGTAGAAGGCCTGCCAGCTTCACCCAAGCCCCATGTTAAAAAACGACTAGCAAAATCGCCCCTAGTTCCGACTTTCGCCGTTAGGTGCGCTACCAACCCAGTTTTCCTTCTAATGCTTTTTCTATGGGGGAAAAAATCGGAAGTGGACTCGGTTTTAGAGCATTTTTAATACATTTACCGATTCTTTTCGTGGCCGAGTTTTAAATGAGAAGTCAAGTAAGTTTTAATTTATATTTTGAGACCTATTTCATAATTTTCCCTCCTTTATTTGACGAATAATCAACATTCAAAGTTGAAGTTCTTTTTAAGGCGGAGAAATGCGCCGTTTAGAGTTAAGCCTCGGTCTTGAAGGAAGTTTACATTACATTCATCGTCAAATAACGGACGGAAAATTATGAAATAGGTCTCAAAATATAGATTAGAACTTACTTGAATTTTCATTTAAAACTCGGCCACGAAAAAAATCGGTAAATATATTAAAAATGCTCTTTTTTTCATATTTCTATACAAATCCGTTATTTGCTTTTGTGTTCTATTGGTTTCTATTCCTGGCACCGCGTTAAATTTTTCTGTGATTTTCACCCAGGCTTCAATTTTTTGTTGCGAACAAACGGCATTTGTTTTGCGATTTTCTATTACATTTTTAAATTCCTCGACTAGGTAGTTGTATAACTAATTCCTTTTCAAAAGTTGTAAAAGCCTTTCGACTTGCAGCAGATGAATCCGCCATTTTTAAAACCCACGACGCTCCCGCGAAACGAACAGATATGACGACTAAAGTATTACGACCAATGAAATGAAGAGTTAGAGACAGGCCCGATCTTAAACTTGGTTTGAAGTTTTTAAACCTGGGTTGCCTAAACTTTGAGCTTATTTTACTGGTTACTACCGAGGCAAGACAAGGTCAACCCTAACCCACAACTGTAGTTTAGGCAACCATGGTTTGACCAAAGAGTTGAACTTATTTGGTTACTACGGCTGTAAGTGGTTTTGTAGCTATAAAGCTCTGTTTCATTTTGATATCCCAAGAACTTTTTTTAATATTATTATTTGAAATCGATGTTTATATATTACTTAAGCTATACTACATCTGTTTATAGCATAATCCTTTCTAAAGTGATTTCAAGAAGAACGCCACTATATTGGTCAAATGAACTTTCATCTGTCAATAGGCCTAGTGAACCATAAAGTAAACGCTAGGTTTTCGTTTCTGTAATGCAGAGACATTAACGGTTCAGAGTGAGCCGAAGTTAATTACACTTTTAAATAATCAGGCTAAGATTTTATAATCATGGTGGAAGTCTGGGCCGCGTTGAGCAGAGCTCAGCGCTGTTAGCAGTGTCCTACAGAACGGGATTTTGGTTATGAATTTTGACGGCACGGTGCTCAGCGTTGAGCCAGCGCGGTCACCAAAGAAAATAGTCAGGTTTTTGGATAACGTGACGTAAAACGCGTAGTTCTCAGCTTGGCGAAAAAAACATGGAGGAATTAATACAAATAGCTCTTGCTGATTCTGATCATAGAGACTAGAAACCCCAAGGAGTGGCAGGAATGCCTCAACTTGTTGCCCTTTTTCATGGTACACGCAACGGGTACACGGCGACTTCCGCTAAGCAAAATTAAACGGGCCGGAAGCTCTCATGTACCAATTTATGAGCAACATATTATTTGCGCTTGTAGAGCGGGGGACCTGCCACTCCTTGGGGTTTCTAGTCTCTATGTTCTGATGGGACTATAGCTATTTATTTGACGTGAAACCAGTTGATCACGCGAGAATTTTAAGAGATATGTTAGTTTCTATGTTTAATTATAAAAGTTGTTCTTATCTATCTCCATTAATATGTTATCATACAATTTTTGTTAAGCCTTTGTACCTTGCACGCTTTATTGCGCTAGCTTCATTTTTAAAACACCGATGACCGGAGAAAAGCTATGACGACAGATCTCACCGGTAAACGTTTTCCAAAATCCGCTGTCTTTTTTGGTGAGCTCTGCTGAACGCAGCCCAGATCAGTGAAAGGTCTGATCGTAATCGGATTATAGCTTCATGTTATCATGATTTTAATGGTGCACGTTTACTTTCAGTGTGTGTAGCCACAAATTAGCTTTGGTGTTATGTAACTTTAATCGTCATGTTGACAAACTAAGAAAATTGTTGAGGTGAAAGGAGAGGATAGTGTTTACATGGCAACCCTGTTGTGAATATGGCTTTGAACATAGAGGGTATACAGTTGAGGAGTAGCAAATTGGGCCTTTACAAACACGTAAAGGTAATATCCCTCCAAAGTTTTATCTCTTCATTTCCCGTTTTTCCCCCATCGGATGATTCTAATGTGTACAAGTATATCCTTATTGGATGTAAAATGTCTTCTGATTTACAGTATATTTTCTATGCTTTGTATACTGCTTTAATATTTCATAAATTTTAACTTCAGTATTTGTTCATAAAAAAAAGAAACATTTCCATAACTGGGTAAATAAGTTTGTAGGTAGTCCTTCTCTTGACTCGGAGAGGTAATATTTTGGTTTTCCCAACTTGTTACGTCACATCTGAGACCTCACAACACCGCTCCCGGATGGGCTCGAACCACCAACCTATTGGTTAACAGCCGAACGCGCTAACCATTGCGCCACGGAAGCCCAAAAGTTAAATGCTCGTCAGGTATTGTGTAAAAATCTGACTTTTTACGTCACATCTGAGACCTCACAACACCGCTCCCGGATGGGGTCGAACCACCAACCTACTGGTTAACAGCCGAACGCGCTAACCATTGCGCCACGGAAGCCCAAAAATTAAATGGTCGTCATTTATTGTGCAAAAACTTTGGCTTTCTACGTTACATTTGAGTTCCCACAACACCGCTCCCGGATGGGCTCGAACCACCAACCTATTGGTTAACAGCCGAACGCGCTAACCATTGCGCCACGGAAGCCCAAAAGTTAAATGCTCGTCAGGTATTGTGTAAAAACCTTGACTTTTTACGTCACATCTGAGACCTCACAACACCGCTCCCGGATGGGCTCGAACCACCAACCTATTGGTTAACAGCCGAACGCGCTAACCATTGCGCCACGGAAGCCCAAAAGCTAAATGCTCGTCAGGTATTGTGCAAAAAACTTGACTTTTTACGTCACATCTGAGACCTCACAACACCGCTCCCGGATGGGCTCGAACCACCAACATATTGGTTAACAGCCGAACGCGCTAACCATTGCGCCACGGAAGCCCAAAAGTTAAATGCTCGTCAGGTATTGTGTAAAAACCTTGACTTTTTACGTCACATCTGAGACCTCACAACACCGCTCCCGGATGGGCTCGAACCACCAACCTATTGGTTAACAGCCGAACGCGCTAACCATTGCGCCACGGAAGCCCAAATGTTAAACGCTCGTCAGGTATTATGTAAAAACCTTGTTTTTTACGTCACATCTGAGACCTCACAACACCGCTCCCGGATGGGGTCGAACCACCACCCATGGGTTAACAGCCGAACGCGCTAACCATTGCGCCACGGAAGCCCAAAAATTAAATGGTCGTCATTTATTGTGCAAAAACTTTGGCTTTCTACGTTACATTTCAGATCCCACAACACCGCTCCCGGGTGGGCTCGAACCACCAACGTTTTGCTTAACAGCCGAACGCGCTAACCATTGAGCCACGGAAGCTCAGAAATTAAATGGTTGTCAGGTATTGTGGAAAACCTTGACTTTTTACGTCACATCTGAGACCTCACAACACCGCTCCCGGATGAGCTCGAACCACCAACCTATTGGTTAACAGCCGAACGTGCTAACCATTGCGCCACGGAAGCCCAAAAATTAAATGGTCGTCAGGTATTGTGGAAAACATTGGCTTTCTACGTTACATTTGAGATCACACAACACCGCTCCCGGGTGGGCTCGAACCACCAACCTATTGGTTAACAGCCGAACGCGCTAACCATTGCGCCAAGGAAGCCCAAAATTTAAATGCTCGTCAGGTATTGTGTAAAAACCTTGACTTTTTACGTCACATCTGAGACCTCACAACACCGCTCCCGGATGGGCTCGAACCACCAACCTATTGCTTAACAGCCGAACGCGCTAACCATTGCGCCACGGAAGCCCAAAACCTAAATGCTCGTCAGGTATTGTGCAAAAAACTTGACTTTTTACGTCACATCTGTGACCTCACAACACCGCTCCCGGATGGGGTCGAACCACCAACCTATTGGTTAACAGCCGAACGCGCTAACCATTGCGCCACGGAAGCCCAAAAGTTAAATGCTCGTCAGGTATTGTGTAAAAACCTTGACTTTTTACGTCACATCTGAGACCTCACAACACCGCTCCCGGATGGGCTCGAACCACCAACCTATTGGTTAACAGCCGAACGCGCTAACCATTGCGCCACGGAAGCCCAAATGTTAAACGCTCGTCAGGTATTATGTAAAAACCTTGTTTTTTACGTCACATCTGAGACCTCACAACACCGCTCCCGGATGGGGTCGAACCACCACCCATGGGTTAACAGCCGAACGCGCTAACCATTGCGCCACGGAAGCCCAAAAATTAAATGGTCGTCATTTATTGTGCAAAAACTTTGGCTTTCTACGTTACATTTCAGATCCCACAACACCGCTCCCGGGTGGGCTCGAACCACCAACGTTTTGGTTAACAGCCGAACGCGCTAACCATTGAGCCACGGAAGCTCAGAAATTAAATGGTTGTCAGGTATTGTGGAAAACCTTGACTTTTTACGTCACATCTGAGACCTCACAACACCGCTCCCGGATGAGCTCGAACCACCAACCTATTGGTTAACAGCCGAACGTGCTAACCATTGCGCCACGGAAGCCCAAAAATTAAATGGTCGTCAGGTATTGTGGAAAACATTGGCTTTCTACGTTACATTTGAGATCACACAACACCGCTCCCGGGTGGGCTCGAACCACCAAGCTATTGGTTAACAGCCGAACGCGCTAACCATTGCGCCAAGGAAGCCCAAAATTTAAATGCTCGTCAGGTATTGTGTAAAAACCTTGACTTTTTACGTCACATCTGAGACCTCACAACACCGCTCCCGGATGGGCTCGAACCACCAACCTATTGCTTAACAGCCGAACGCGCTAACCATTGCGCCACGGAAGCCCAAAACCTAAATGCTCGTCAGGTATTGTGCAAAAAACTTGACTTTTTACGTCACATCTGTGACCTCACAACACCGCTCCCGGATGGGGTCGAACCACCAACCTATTGGTTAACAGCCGAACGCGCTAACCATTGCGCCACGGAAGCCCAAAAGTTAAATACTCGTCAGACATTGTGTAAAAACCTTGACTTCTTACGTCACATCTGAGACCTCACAACACCGCTCCCGGATGGGCTCGAACCACCAACCTATTGGTTAACAGCCGAACGCGCTAACCATTGAGCCACGGAAGCTCAGAAATTTAATGGTTGTCAGGTGTTGTGGAAAAACTTTGGCTTTCTACGTTACATTTGAGACCCCACAACACCTCTCCCGGGTGGGCTCGAACCACCAACCTTTCGATTAAACGCCGAACTTGCTAACCATTGCGCCACGGAAGCCCAAAAGTTAAATGCTCGTTAGGTATTGTGTAAAAACCTTGACTTTTTACGTCACATCTGAGACCTCACAACACCGCTCCCGGATGGGCTCGAACCACCAACCTATTGGTTAACAGCCGAACGCGCTAACCATTGCGCCACGGAAGCCCAAAAGTTAAATGCTCGTCAGGTATTATGTAAAAACCTTGACTTTTTACGTCACATCTGAGACCTCACAACACCGCTGCCGGATGGGCTCGAACCACCAATCTATTGGTTAAAAGCCGAACGTGCTAACCATTGCGCCACGGAAGCCCAAAAATTAAATGGTCGTCAGGTATTGTGGAAAAACTTTGGCTTTCTACGTTACATTTGAGATCACACAACACCGCTCCCGGATGGGCTCGAACCACCAACCTATTGGTTAACAGCCGAACGCGCTAACCATTGCGCCACGGAAGCCCAAAAGTTTAGTGCTCGTCAGGTATTGTGTAAAAAACTTGACTTTTTACGTCACATTTGAGACCTCACAACACCGCTCCCGGATGGGGTCGAACCACCAACCTATTGGTTAACAGCCGAACGCGCTAACCATTGCGCCAAGGAAGCCCAAAACCTAAATGCTCGTCAGGTATTGTGCAAAAAACTTGACTTTTTACGTCACATCTGAGACCTCACAACACCGCTCCCGGATGGGGTCGAACCACCAACCTATTGGTTAACAGCCGAACGCGCTTACCATTGCGCCACGGAAGCTAAAAACCTAAATGCTCGTCAGGTATTGTGCAAAAAACTTGGATTTTACGTCACATCTGAGACCTCACAACACCGCTCCCGGATGGGGTCGAACCACCAACCTATTGGTTAACAGCCGAACGCGCTAACCATTGCGCCAAGGAAGCCCAAAATTTAAATGCTCGTCAGGTATTGTGTAAAAACCTTGACTTTTTACGTCACATCTGAGACCTCACAACACCGCTCCCGGATGGGCTCGAACCACCAACCTATTGCTTAACAGCCGAACGCGCTAACCATTGCGCCACGGAAGCCCAAAAGTTAAATGCTCGTTAGGTATTGTGTAAAAACCTTGACTTTTTACGTCACATCTGAGACCTCACAACACCGCTCCCGGATGGGCTCGAACCACCAACCTATTGGTTAACAGCCGAACGCGCTAACCATTGCGCCACGGAAGCCCAAAAGTTAAATGCTCGTCAGGTATTATGTAAAAACCTTGACTTTTTACGTCACATCTGAGACCTCACAACACCGCTCCCGGATGGGGTCGAACCACCAACCTATTGGTTAACAGCCGAACGCGCTAACCATTGAGCCACGGAAGCTCAGAAATTAAATGGTTGTCAGGTATTGTGGAAAACCTTGACTTTTTACGTCACATCTGAGACCTCACAACACCGCTCCCGGATGGGCTCGAACCACCAACCTATTGGTTAACAGCCGAACGCGCTAACCATTGAGCCACGGAAGCTCAGAAATTAAATGGTTGTCAGGTATTGTGCAAAAAACTGACTTTTTACGTCACATCTGAGACCTCACAACACCGCTCCCGGATGGGGTCGAACCACCAACCTATTGGTTAACAGCCGAACGCGCTAACCATTGCGCCAAGGAAGCCCAAAATTTAAATGCTCGTCAGGTATTGTGTAAAAACCTTGACTTTTTACGTCACATCTGAGACCTCACAACATCGCTCCCGGATGGGCTCGAACCACCAACCTATTGCTTAACAGCCGAACGCGCTAACCATTGCGCCACGGAAGCCCAAAACCTAAATGCTCGTCAGGTATTGTGCAAAAAACTTGACTTTTTACGTCACATCTGAGACCTCACAACACCGCTCCCGGATGGGGTCGAACCACCAACCTATTGGTTAACAGCCGAACGCGCTAACCATTGCGCCAAGGAAGCCCAAAATTTAAATGCTCGTCAGGTATTGTGTAAAAACCTTGACTTTTTACGTCACATCTGAGACCTCACAACACCGCTCCCGGATGGGCTCGAACCACCAACCTATTGGTTAACAGCCGAACGCGCTAACCATTGAGCCACGGAAGCTCAGAAATTAAATGGTTGTCAGGTATTGTGCAAAAAACTGACTTTTTACGTCACATCTGAGACCTCACAACACCGCTCCCGGATGGGGTCGAACCACCAACCTATTGGTTAACAGCCGAACGCGCTTACCATTGCGCCAAGGAAGCCCAAAATTTAAATGCTCGTCAGGTATTGTGTAAAAACCTTGACTTTTTACGTCACATCTGAGACCTCACAACACCGCTCCCGGATGGGCTCGAACCACCAACCTATTGCTTAACAGCCGAACGCGCTAACCATTGCGCCACGGAAGCCCAAAACCTAAATGCTCGTCAGGTATTGTGCAAAAAACTTGACTTTTTACGTCACATCTGAGACCTCACAACACCGCTCCCGGATGGGGTCGAACCACCAACCTATTGGTTAACAGCCGAACGCGCTAACCATTGCGCCACGGAAGCCCAAAACCTAAATGCTCGTCAGGTATTGTGCAAAAAACTTGACTTTTTACGTCACATCTGAGACCTCACAACACCGCTCCCGGATGGGGTCGAACCACCAACCTATTGGTTAACAGCCGAACGCGCTAACCATTGCGCCACGGAAGCCCAAAAATTAAATACTCGTCAGGTATTGTATAAAAACCTTGACTTCTTACGTCACATCTGAGACCTCACAACACCGCTCCCGGATGGGCTCGAACCACCAACCTATTGGTTAACAGCCGAACGCGCTAACCATTGCGCCACGGAAGCTCAGAAATTTAATGGTTGTCAGGTGTTGTGGAAAAACTTTGGCTTTCTACGTTACATTTGAGACCCCACAACACCTCTCCCGGGTGGGCTCGAACCACCAACCTTTCGATTAACAGCTGAACGCGCTAACCATTGCGCCACGGAATCCCAAAAATTAAATGCTCGTCAGGTATTGTGTAAAAACCTTGACTTTTTACGTCACATCTGAGACCTCACAACACCGCTCCCGGATGGGCTCGAACCACCAACCTATTGGTTAACACCCGAACGCGCTAACCATTGCGCCACGGAAGCCCAAAAGTTAAATACTCGTTAGGTATTGTGTAAAAACCTTGACTTTTTACGTCACATCTGAGACCTCACAACACCGCTCCCGGATGGGCTCGAACCACCAACCTATTGGTTAACAGCCGAACGCGCTAACCATTGCGCCACGGAAGCCCAAAAGTTAAATGCTAGTCAGGTATTATGTAAAAACCTTGACTTTTTACGTCACATCTGAGACCTCACAACAACGCTCCCGGATGGGGTCGAACCACCAACCTATTGGTTAACAGCCGAACGCGCTAACCATTGAGCCACGGAAGCTCAGAAATTAAATGGTTGTCAGGTATTGTGGAAAACCTTGACTTTTTACGTCACATCTGAGACCTCACAACACCGCTCCCGGATGGGCTCGAACCACCAACCTATTGGTTAACAGCCGAACGCGCTAACCATTGCGCCAAGGAAGCCCAAAATTTAAATGCTCGTCAGGTATTGTGTAAAAACCTTGACTTTTTACGTCACATCTGAGACCTCACAACACCGCTCCCGGATGGGCTCGAACCACCAACCTATTGCTTAACAGCCGAACGCGCTAACCATTGCGCCACGGAAGCCCAAAACCTAAATGCTCGTCAGGTATTGTGCAAAAAACTTGACTTTTTACGTCACATCTGAGACCTCACAACACCGCTCCCGGATGGGGTCGAACCACCAACCTATTGGTTAACAGCCGAACGCGCTAACCATTGCGCCAAGGAAGCCCAAAATTTAAATGCTCGTCAGGTATTGTGTAAAAACCTTGACTTTTTACGTCACATCTGAGACCTCACAACACCGCTCCCGGATGGGCTCGAACCACCAACCTATTGCTTAACAGCCGAACGCGCTAACCATTGCGCCACGGAAGCCCAAAACCTAAATGCTCGTCAGGTATTGTGCAAAAAACTTGACTTTTTACGTCACATCTGAGACCTCATTACACCGCTCCCGGATGGGGTCGAACCACCAACCTATTGGTTAACAGCCGAACGCGCTAACCATTGCGCCACGGAAGCCCAAAAGTTAAATACTCGTCAGGTATTGTGTAAAAACCTTGACTTCTTACGTCACATCTGAGACCTCACAACACCGCTCCCGGATGGGCTCGAACCACCAACCTATTGGTTAACAGCCGAACGCGCTAACCATTGCGCCACGGATGCCCAAAAGTTAAGTGCTCGTCAGGTATTGTGTAAAAACCTTGACTTTTTACGTCACATCTGAGACCTCACAACACCGCTCCCGGATGGGCTCGAACCACCAACCTATTGGTTAACAGCCGAACGCGCTAACCATTGAGCCACGGAAGCTCAGAAATTTAATGGTTGTCAGGTGTTGTGGAAAAACTTTGGCTTTCTACGTTACATTTGAGACCCCACAACACCTCTCCCGGGTGGGCTCGAACCACCAACCTTTCGATTAACAGCTGAACGCGCTAACCATTGCGCCACGGAATCCCAAAAATTAAATGCTCGTCAGGTATTGTGTAAAAACCTTGACTTTTTACGTCACATCTGAGACCTCACAACACCGCTCCCGGATGGGCTCGAACCACCAACCTATTGGTTAACAGCCGAACGCGCTAACCATTGCGCCACGGAAGCCCAAAATTTTAAATGCTCGTTAGGTATTGTGTAAAAATCTTGACTTTTTACGTCACATCTGAGACCTCACAACACCGCTCCCGGATGGGCTCGAACCACCAACCTATTGGTTAACAGCCGAACGCGCAAACCATTGCGCCACGGAAGCCCAAAAGTTAAATGCTCGTCAGGTATTATGTAAAAACCTTGACTTTTTACGTCACATCTGAGACCTCACAACACCGCTCCCGGATGGGCTCGAACCACCAACCTATTGGTTAACAGCCGAACGCGCTAACCATTGCGCCACGGAAGCCCAAAAGTTAAATGCTCGTCAGGTATTATGTAAAAACCTTGACTTTTTACGTCACATCTGAGACCTCACAACACCGCTCCCGGATGGGGTCGAACCACCAACCTATTGGTTAACAGCCGAACGCGCTAACCATTGAGCCACGGAAGCTCAGAAATTAAATGGTTGTCAGGTGTTGTGGAAAAACTTTGGCTTTCTACGTTACATTTGAGACCCCACAACACCTCTCCCGGGTGGGCTCGAACCACCAACCTTTCCATTAACAGCTGAACGCGCTAACCATTGCGCCACGGAATCCCAAAAATTAAATGCTCGTCAGGTATTGTGTAAAAACCTTGACTTTTTACGTCACATCTGAGACCTCACAACACCGCTCCCGGATGGGCTCGAACCACCAACCTTTCGATTAACAGCTGAACGCGCTAACCATTGCGCCACGGAATCCCAAAAATTAAATGCTCGTCAGGTATTGTGTAAAAACCTTGACTTTTTACGTCACATCTGAGACCTCACAACACCGCTCCCGGATGGGCTCGAACCACCAACCTATTGGTTAACAGCCGAACGCGCTAACCATTGCGCCACGGAAGCCCAAAAGTTAAATGCTCGTCAGGTATTATGTAAAAACCTTGACTTTTTACGTCACATCTGAGACCTCACAACACCGCTCCCGGATGGGGTCGAACCACCAACCTATTGGTTAACAGCCGAACGCGCTAACCATTGAGCCACGGAAGCTCAGAAATTAAATGGTTGTCAGGTATTGTGGAAAACCTTGACTTTTTACGTCACATCTGAGACCTCACAACACCGCTCCCGGATGGGCTCGAACCACCAATCTATTGGTTAAAAGCCGAACGTGCTAACCATTGCGCCACGGAAGCCCAAAAATTAAATGGTCGTCAGGTATTGTGGAAAAACTTTGGCTTTCTACGTTACATTTGAGATCACACAACACCGCTCACGGGTGGGCTCGAACCACCAACCTATTGGTTAACAGCCGAACGCGCTAACCATTGATCCACGGAAGCTCAGAAATTAAACGGTTGTCAGGTATTGTGGAAAAACTTTGGCTTTGTACGTTACATTTGAGACCCCACAACACCTTTCCCGGATGGGCTCGAACCACCAACCTATTGCTTAACAGCCGAACGCGCTAACCATTGAGCCACGGAAGCCCAAAACCTAAATGCTCGTCAGGTATTGTTCAAAAAACTTGACTTTTTACGTCACATCTGAGACCTCACAACACCGCTCCCGGATGGGCTCGAACCACCAACCTATTGGTTAACAGCCGAACGCGCTAACCATTGCGCCACGGAAGCCCAAATGTTAAATGCTCGTCAGGTATTGTGTCAAAGCCTTGACTTTTTACGTCACATCTGAGACCTCACAACACCGCTCCCGGATGGGCTCGAACCACCAACCTATTGGTTAACAGCCGAACGCGCTAACCATTGAGCCACGGAAGCTCAGAAATTTAATGGTTGTCAGGTGTTGTGGAAAAACTTTGGCTTTCTACGTTACATTTGAGACCCCACAACACCTCTCCCGGGTGGGCTCGAACCACCAACCTTTCGATTAACAGCTGAACGCGCTAACCATTGCGCCACGGAATCCCAAAAATTAAATGCTCGTCAGGTATTGTGTAAAAACCTTGACTTTTTACGTCACATCTGAGACCTCACAACACCGCTCCCGGATGGGCTCGAACCACCAACCTATTGGTTAACACCCGAACGCGCTAACCATTGCGCCACGGAAGCCCAAAAGTTAAATGCTCGTTAGGTATTGTGTAAAAACCTTGACTTTTTACGTCACATCTGAGACCTCACAACACCGCTCCCGGATGGGCTCGAACCACCAACCTATTGGTTAACAGCCGAACGCGCTAACCATTGCGCCACGGAAGCCCAAAAGTTAAATGCTCGTCAGGTATTATGTAAAAACCTTGACTTTTTACGTCACATCTGAGACCTCACAACACCGCTCCCGGATGGGGTCGAACCACCAACCTATTGGTTAACAGCCGAACGCGCTAACCATTGAGCCACGGAAGCTCAGAAATTAAATGGTTGTCAGGTATTGTGGAAAACGTTGACTTTTTACGTCACATCTGAGACCTCACAACACCGCTCCCGGATGGGCTCGAACCACCAACCTATTGGTTAACAGCCGAAAGCGCTAACCATTGCGCCAAGGAAGCCCAAAATTTAAATGCTCGTCAGGTATTGTGTAAAAACCTTGACTTTTTACGTCACATCTGAGACCTCACAACACCGCTCCCGGATGGGGTCGAACCACCAACCTATTGGTTAACAGCCGAACGCGCTAACCATTGCGCCAAGGAAGCCCAAAATTTAAATGCTCGTCAGGTATTGTGTAAAAACCTTGACTTTTTACGTCACATCTGAGACCTCACAACACCGCTCCCGGATGGGCTCAAACCACCAACCTATTGCTTAACAGCCGAACGCGCTAACCATTGCGCCACGGAAGCCCAAAACCTAAATGCTCGTCAGGTATTGTGCAAAAAACTTGACTTTTTACGTCACATCTGAGACCTCATTACACCGCTCCCGGATGGGGTCGAACCACCAACCTATTGGTTAACAGCCGAACGCGCTAACCATTGCGCCACGGAAGCCCAAAAGTTAAATACTCGTCAGGTATTGTGTAAAAACCTTGACTTCTTACGTCACATCTGAGACCTCACAACACCGCTCCCGGATGGGCTCGAACCACCAACCTATTGGTTAACAGCCGAACGCGCTAACCATTGCGCCACGGAAGCCCAAAAGTTAAGTGCTCGTCAGGTATTGTGTAAAAACCTTGACTTTTTACGTCACATCTGAGACCTCACAACACCGCTCCCGGATGGGCTCGAACCACCAACCTATTGGTTAACAGCCGAACGCGCTAACCATTGAGCCACGGAAGCTCAGAAATTTAATGGTTGTCAGGTGTTGTGGAAAAACTTTGGCTTTCTACGTTACATTTGAGACCCCACAACACCTCTCCCGGGTGGGCTCGAACCACCAACCTTTCGATTAACAGCTGAACGCGCTAACCATTGCGCCACGGAATCCCAAAAATTAAATGCTCGTCAGGTATTGTGTAAAAACCTTGACTTTTTACGTCACATCTGAGACCTCACAACACCGCTCCCGGATGGGCTCGAACCACCAACCTATTGGTTAACAGCCGAACGCGCTAACCATTGCGCCACGGAAGCCCAAAAGTTAAATGCTCGTTAGGTATTGTGCAAAAATCTTGACTTTTTACGTCACATCTGAGACCTCACAACACCGCTCCCGGATGGGCTCGAACCACCAACCTATTGGTTAACAGCCGAACGCGCAAACCATTGCGCCACGGAAGCCCAAAAGTTAAATGCTCGTCAGGTATTATGTAAAAACCTTGACTTTTTACGTCACATCTGAGACCTCACAACACCGCTCCCTGATGGGCTCGAACCACCAACCTATTGGTTAACAGCCGAACGCGCTAACCATTGCGCCACGGAAGCCCAAAAGTTAAATGCTCGTCAGGTATTATGTAAAAACCTTGACTTTTTACGTCACATCTGAGACCTCACAACACCGCTCCCGGATGGGGTCGAACCACCAACCTATTGGTTAACAGCCGAACGCGCTAACCATTGAGCCACGGAAGCTCAGAAATTAAATGGTTGTCAGGTGTTGTGGAAAAACTTTGGCTTTCTACGTTACATTTGAGACCCCACAACACCTCTCCCGGGTGGGCTCGAACCACCAACCTTTCCATTAACAGCTGAACGCGCTAACCATTGCGCCACGGAATCCCAAAAATTAAATGCTCGTCAGGTATTGTGTAAAAACCTTGACTTTTTACGTCACATCTGAGACCTCACAACACCGCTCCCGGATGGGCTCGAACCACCAACCTATTGGTTAACAGCCGAACGCGCTAACCATTGCGCCACGGAAGCCCAAAAGTTAAGTGCTCGTCAGGTATTATGTAAAAACCTTGACTTTTTACGTCACATCTGAGACCTCACAACACCGCTCCCGGATGGGGTCGAACCACCAACCTATTGGTTAACAGCCGAACGCGCTAACCATTGAGCCACGGAAGCTCAGAAATTAAATGGTTGTCAGGTATTGTGGAAAACCTTGACTTTTTACGTCACATCTGAGACCTCACAACACCGCTCCCGGATGGGCTCGAACCACCAATCTATTGGTTAAAAGCCGAACGTGCTAACCATTGCGCCACGGAAGCCCAAAAATTAAATGGTCGTCAGGTATTGTGGAAAAACTTTGGCTTTCTACGTTACATTTGAGATCACACAACACCGCTCACGGGTGGGCTCGAACCACCAACCTATTGGTTAACAGCCGAACGCGCTAACCATTGATCCACGGAAGCTCAGAAATTAAACGGTTGTCAGGTATTGTGGAAAAACTTTGGCTTTGTACGTTACATTTGAGACCCCACAACACCTTTCCCGGATGGGCTCGAACCACCAACCTATTGCTTAACAGCCGAACGCGCTAACCATTGCGCCACGGAAGCCCAAAACCTAAATGCTCGTCAGGTATTGTGCAAAAAACTTGACTTTTTACGTCACATCTGAGACCTCACAACACCGCTCCCGGATGGGCTCGAACCACCAACCTATTGGTTAACAGCCGAACGCGCTAACCATTGCGCCACGGAAGCCCAAATGTTAAATGCTCGTCAGGTATTGTGTCAAAGCCTTGACTTTTTACGTCACATCTGAGACCTCACAACACCGCTCCCGGATGGGCTCGAACCACCAACCTATTGGTTAACATCCGAACGCGCTAACCATTGAGCCACGGAAGCTCAGAAATTAAATGGTTGTCAGGTGTTGTGGAAAAACTTTGGCTTTCTACGTTACATTTGAGACCCCACAACACCTCTCCCGGATGGGCTCGAACCACCAACCTTTCGATTAACAGCTGAACGCGCTAACCATTGCGCCACGGAATCCCAAAAATTAAATGCTCGTCAGGTATTGTGTAAAAACCTTGACTTTTTACGTCACATCTGAGACCTAACAACACCGCTCCCGGATGGGCTCGAACCACCAACCTATTGGTTAACAGCCGAACGCGCTAACCATTGCGCCACGGAAGCCCAAAAGTTAAATACTCGTCAGGTATTGTGTAAAAACCTTGACTTCTTACGTCACATCTGAGACCTCACAACACCGCTCCCGGATGGGCTCGAACCACCAACCTATTGGTTAACAGCCGAACGTGCTAACCATTGCGCCACGGAAGCCCAAAAATTAAATGGTCGTCAGGTATTGTGGAAAAACTTTGGCTTTCTACGTTACATTTGAGATCACACAACACCGCTCCCGGGTGGGCTCGAACCACCAACCTATTGGTTAACAGCCGAACGCGCTAACCATTGCGCCAAGGAAGCCCAAAATTTAAATGCTCGTCAGGTATTGTGTAAAAACCTTGACTTTTTACGTCACATCTGAGACCTCACAACACCGCTCCCGGATGGGCTCGAACCACCAACCTATTGCTTAACAGCCGAACGCGCTAACCATTGCGCCACGGAAGCCCAAAACCTAAATGCTCGTCAGGTATTGTGCAAAAAACTTGACTTTTTACGTCACATCTGAGACCTCACAACACCGCTCCCGGATGGGCTCGAACCACCAACCTATTGGTTAACAGCCGAACGCGCTAACCATTGCGCCACGGAAGCCCAAAAGTTAAATACTCGTCAGGTATTGTGTAAAAACCTTGACTTCTTACGTCACATCTGAGACCTCACAACACCGGTCCCGGATGGGCTTGAACCACCAACCTATTGGTTAACAGCCGAACGCGCTAACCATTGCGCCACGGAAGCCCAAAAGTTAAATACTCGTCAGGTATTGTGTAAAAACCTTGACTTTTTACGTCACATCTGAGACCTCACAACACCGCTCCCGGATGGGCTCGAACCACCAACCTATTGCTTAACAGCCGAACGCGCTAACCATTGCGCCACGGAAGCCCAAAACCTAAATGCTCGTCAGGTATTGTGCAAAAAACTTGACTTTTTACGTCACATCTGAGACCTCACAACACCGCTCCCGGATGGGCTCGAACCACCAACCTATTGGTTAACAGCTGAACGCGCTAACCATTGCGCCACGGAAGCCCAAAAGTTAAATGCTCGTCAGGTATTGTGTAAAATTCTTGACTTTTTACGTCACATCTGAGACCTCACAACACCGCTCCCGGATGGGCTCGAACCACCAACCTATTGGTTAACAGCCGAACGCGCTAACCATTGAGCCACGGAAGCTCAGAAATTAAATGGTTGTCAGGTGTTGTGGAAAAACTTTGGCTTTCTACGTTACATTTGAGACCCCACAACACCTTTCCCGGGTGGGCTCGAACCACCAACCTTTCGATTAACAGCTGAACGCGCTAACCATTTTGCCACGGAATCCCAAAAATTAAATGCTCGTCAGGTATTGTGTAAAAACCTTGACTTTTTACGTCACATCTGAGACCTCACAACACCGCTCCCGGATGGGCTCGAACCACCAACCTATTGGTTAACAGCCGAACGCGCTAACCATTGCGCCACGGAAGCCCAAAAGTTAAATACTCGTCAGGTATTGTGTAAAAACCTTGACTTCTTACGTCACATCTGAGACCTCACAACACCGCTCCCGGATGGGCTCGAACCACCAACCTATTGGTTAACAGCCGAACGCGCTAACCATTGCGCCACGGAAGCACAAAAGTTAAATGCTCGTCAGGTATTATGTAAAAACCTTGACTTTTTACGTCACATCTGAGACCTCACAACACCGCTCCCGGATGGGCTCGAACCACCAACCTATTGGTTAACAGCCGAACGCGCTAACCATTGCGCCACGGAAGCCCAAAAGTTAAATGCTCGTTAGGTATTGTGTAAAAACCTTGACTTTTTACGTCACATCTGAGACCTCACAACACCGCTCCCGGATGGGCTCGAACCACCAACCTATTGGTTAACAGCCGAACGCGCTAACCATTGCGCCACGGAAGCCCAAAAGTTAAATGCTCGTCAGGTATTATGTAAAAACCTTGACTTTTTACGTCACATCTGAGACCTCACAACACCGCTCCCGGATGGGGTCGAACCACCAACCTATTGGTTAACAGCCGAACGCGCTAACTATTGCGCCACGGAAGCCCAAAAATTAAATGGTCGTCAGGTATTGTGGAAAAACTTTGGCTTTCTACGTTACATTTGAGATCACACAACACCGCTCCCGGATGGGCTCGAACCACCAACCTATTGGTTAACAGCCGAACGCGCTAACCATTGATCCACGGAAGCTCAATAATTAAATGGTTGTCAGGTATTGTGGAAAAACTTTGGCTTTCTACGTTACATTTGAGACCCCACAACACCTTTCCCGGGTGGGCTCGAACCACCAACCTTTCGATTAACAGCTGAACGCGCTAACCATTGCGCCACGGAAGCCCAAAAATTAAATGCTCGTCAGGTATTGTGTAAAAACCTTGACTTTTTACGTCACATCTGAGACCTCACAACACCGCTCCCGGATGGGCTCGAACCACCAACCTATTGGTTAACAGCCGAACGCGCTAACCATTGCGCCACGGAAGCCCAAAAGTTAAATACTCGTCAGGTATTGTGTAAAAACCTTGACTTCTTACGTCACATCTGAGACCTCACAACACCGGTCCCGGATGGGCTCGAACCACCAACCTATTGGTTAACAGCCGAACGCGCTAACCATTGCGCCACGGAAGCCCAAAAGTTAAATACTCGTCAGGTATTGTGTAAAAACCTTGACTTCTTACGTCACATCTGAGACCTCACAACACCGGTCCCGGATGGGCTCGAACCACCAACCTATTGGTTAACAGCCGAACGCGCTAACCATTGCGCCACGGAAGCCCAAAAGTTAAATGCTCGTCAGGTATTGTGTAAAATTCTTGACTTTTTACGTCACATCTGAGACCTCACAACACCGCTCCCGGATGGGCTCGAACCACCAACCTATTGGTTAACAGCCGAACGCGCTAACCATTGAGCCACGGAAGCTCAGAAATTAAATGGTTGTCAGGTGTTGTGGAAAAACTTTGGCTTTCTACGTTACATTTGAGACCCCACAACACCTTTCCCGGGTGGGCTCGAACCACCAACCTTTCGATTAACAGCTGAACGCGCTAACCATTTTGCCACGGAATCCCAAAAATTAAATGCTCGTCAGGTATTGTGTAAAAACCTTGACTTTTTACGTCACATCTGAGACCTCACAACACCGCTCCCGGATGGGCTCGAACCACCAACCTATTGGTTAACAGCCGAACGCGCTAACCATTGCGCCACGGAAGCCCAAAAGTTAAATACTCGTCAGGTATTGTGTAAAAACCTTGACTTCTTACGTCACATCTGAGACCTCACAACACCGCTCCCGGATGGGCTCGAACCACCAACCTATTGGTTAACAGCCGAACGCGCTAACCATTGCGCCACGGAAGCACAAAAGTTAAATGCTCGTCAGGTATTATGTAAAAACCTTGACTTTTTACGTCACATCTGAGACCTCACAACACCGCTCCCGGATGGGCTCGAACCACCAACCTATTGGTTAACAGCCGAACGCGCTAACCATTGCGCCACGGAAGCCCAAAAGTTAAATGCTCGTTAGGTATTGTGTAAAAACCTTGACTTTTTACGTCACATCTGAGACCTCACAACACCGCTCCCGGATGGGCTCGAACCACCAACCTATTGGTTAACAGCCGAACGCGCTAACCATTGCGCCACGGAAGCCCAAAAGTTAAATGCTCGTCAGGTATTATGTAAAAACCTTGACTTTTTACGTCACATCTGAGACCTCACAACACCGCTCCCGGATGGGGTCGAACCACCAACCTATTGGTTAACAGCCGAACGCGCTAACTATTGCGCCACGGAAGCCCAAAAATTAAATGGTCGTCAGGTATTGTGGAAAAACTTTGGCTTTCTACGTTACATTTGAGATCACACAACACCGCTCCCGGATGGGCTCGAACCACCAACCTATTGGTTAACAGCCGAACGCGCTAACCATTGATCCACGGAAGCTCAATAATTAAATGGTTGTCAGGTATTGTGGAAAAACTTTGGCTTTCTACGTTACATTTGAGACCCCACAACACCTTTCCCGGGTGGGCTCGAACCACCAACCTTTCGATTAACAGCTGAACGCGCTAACCATTGCGCCACGGAAGCCCAAAAATTAAATGCTCGTCAGGTATTGTGTAAAAACCTTGACTTTTTACGTCACATCTGAGACCTCACAACACCGCTCCCGGATGGGCTCGAACCACCAACCTATTGGTTAACAGCCGAACGCGCTAACCATTGCGCCACGGAAGCCCAAAAGTTAAATGCTCGTTAGGTATTGTGTAAAAACCTTGACTTTTTACGTCACATCTGAGACCTCACAACACCGCTCCCGGATGGGCTCGAACCACCAACCTATTGGTTAACAGCCGAACGCGCTAACCATTGCGCCACGGAAGCCCAAAAGTTAAATGCTCGTCAGGTATTATGTAAAAACCTTGACTTTTTACGTCACATCTGAGACCTCACAACACCGCTCCCGGATGGGGTCGAACCACCAACCTATTGGTTAACAGCCGAACGCGCTAACTATTGCGCCACGGAAGCCCAAAAATTAAATGGTCGTCAGGTATTGTGGAAAAACTTTGGCTTTCTACGTTACATTTGAGATCACACAACACCGCTCCCGGATGGGCTCGAACCACCAACCTATTGGTTAACAGCCGAACGCGCTAACCATTGATCCACGGAAGCTCAATAATTAAATGGTTGTCAGGTATTGTGGAAAAACTTTGGCTTTCTACGTTACATTTGAGACCCCACAACACCTTTCCCGGGTGGGCTCGAACCACCAACCTTTCGATTAACAGCTGAACGCGCTAACCATTGCGCCATGGAAGCCCAAAAATTAAATGCTCGTCAGGTATTGTGTAAAAACCTTGACTTTTTACGTCACATCTGAGACCTCACAACACCGCTCCCGGATGGGCTCGAACCACCAACCTATTGGTTAACAGCCGAACGCGCTAACCATTGCGCCACGGAAGCCCAAAAGTTAAATGCTCGTCAGGTATTGTGTAAAAACCTTGACTTTTTACGTCAAATCTGAGACCTCACAACACCGCTCCCGGATGGGGTCGAACCACCAACCTATTTGTTCACAGCCGAACGCGCTAACCATTGCGCCACGGAAGCCCAAAAGTTAAATACTCGTCAGGTATTGTGTAAAAACCTTGACTTCTTACGTCACATCTGAGACCTCACAACACCGCTCCCGGATGGGCTCGAACCACCAACCTATTGGTTAACAGCCGAACGCGCTAACCATTGCGCCACGGAAGCACAAAAGTTAAATGCTCGTCAGGTATTGTGTAAAAACCTTGACTTTTTACGTCACATCTGAGACCTCACAACACCGCTCCCGGATTGGCTCGAACCACCAACCTATTGGTTAACAGCCGAACGCGCTAACCATTGCGCCACGGAAGCCCAAAAGTTAAATGCTCGTCAGGTATTATGTAAAAACCTTGACTTTTTACGTCACATCTGAGACCTCACAACACCGCTCCCGGATGGGCTCGAACCACCAACCTATTGGTTAACAGCCGAACGCGCTAACCATTGCGCCACGGAAGCCCAAAAGTTAAATGCTCGTCAGGTATAGTGTAAAAACCTTGACTTTTTACGTCACATCTGAGACCTCACAACACCGCTCCCGGATGGGCTCGAACCACCAACCTATTGGTTAACAGCCGAACGCGCTAACCATTGCGCCACGGAAGCCCAAAAGTTAAATGCTCGTTAGGTATTGTGTAAAAACCTTGACTTTTTACGTCACATCTGAGACCTCACAACACCGCTCCCGGATGGGCTCGAACCACCAACCTATTGGTTAACAGCCGAACGCGCTAACCATTGCGCCACGGAAGCCCAAAAGTTAAATGCTCGTCAGGTATTATGTAAAAACCTTGACTTTTTACGTCACATCTGAGACCTCACAACACCGCTCCCGGATGGGCTCGAACCACCAACCTATTGGTTAACAGCCGAACGCGCTAACCATTGCGCCACGGAAGCCCAAAAGTTAAATGCTCGTCAGGTATTGTGTAAAAACCTTGACTTTTTACGTCAAATCTGAGACCTCACAACACCGCTCCCGGATGGGATCGAACCACCAACCTATTGGTTCACAGCCGAACGCGCTAACCATTGCGCCACGGAAGCACAAAAGTTAAATGCTCGTCAGGTATTGTGTAAAAACCTTGACTTTTTACGTCACATCTGAGACCTCACAACACCGCTCCCGGATGGGCTCGAACCACCAACCTATTGGTTAACAGCCGAACGCGCTAACCATTGCGCCACGGAAGCCCAAAAGTTAAATGCTCGTTAGGTATTGTGTAAAAACCTTGACTTTTTACGTCACATCTGAGACCTCACAACACCGCTCCCGGATGGGCTCGAACCACCAACCTATTGGTTAACAGCCGAACGCGCTAACCATTGCGCCACGGAAGCCCAAAAGTTAGATGCTCGTTAGGTATTGTGTAAAAACCTTGACTTTTTACGTCACATCTGAGACCTCACAACACCGCTCCCGGATGGGCTCGAACCACCAACCTATTGGTTAACAGCCGAACGCGCTAACCATTGCGCCACGGAAGCCCAAAAGTTAAATGCTCGTTAGGTATTGTGTAAAAACCTTGACTTTTTACGTCACATCTGAGACCTCACAACACCGCTCCCGGATGGGCTCGAACCACCAACCTATTGGTTAACAGCCGAACGCGCTAACCATTGCGCCACGGAAGGCCAAAAGTTAAATGCTCGTCAGGTATTGTGTAAAAACCTTGACTTTTTACGTCAAATCTGAGACCTCACAACACCGCTCCCGGATGGGGTCGAACCACCAACCTATTGGTTCACAGCCGAACGCGCTAACCATTGCGCCACGGAAGCACAAAAGTTAAATGCTCGTCAGGTATTGTGTAAAAACCTTGACTTTTACGTCACATCTGAGACCTCACAACACCGCTCCCGGATGGGCTCGAACCACCAACCTATTGGTTAACAGCCGAACGCGCTAACCATTGCGCCACGGAAGCCCAAAAGTTAAATGCTCGTTAGGTATTGTGTAAAAACCTTGACTTTTTACGTCACATCTGAGACCTCACAACACCGCTCCCGGATGGGCTCGAACCACCAACCTTTCGGTTAACAGCCGAACGCGCTAACCATTGCGCCACGGAAGCCCAAAAGTTAAATACTCGTCAGGTATTGTGTAAAAACCTTGACTTCTTACGTCACATCTGAGACCTCACAACACCGCTCCCGGATGGGCTCGAACCACCAACCTATTGGTTAACAGCCGAACGCGCTAACCATTGCGCCACGGAAGCCCAAAAGTTAAATGCTCGTCAGGTATTATGTAAAAACCTTGACTTTTTACGTCACATCTGAGACCTCACAACACCGCTCCCGGATGGGCTCGAACCACCAACCTATTGGTTAACAGCCGAACGCGCTAACCATTGCGCCACGGAAGCCCAAAAGTTAAATGCTCGTCAGGTATAGTGTAAAAACCTTGACTTTTTACGTCACATCTGAGACCTCACAACACCGCTCCCGGATGGGCTCGAACCACCAACCTATTGGTTAACAGCCGAACGCGCTAACCATTGCGCCACGGAAGCCCAAAAGTTAAATGCTCGTTAGGTATTGTGTAAAAACCTTGACTTTTTACGTCACATCTGAGACCTCACAACACCGCTCCCGGATGGGCTCGAACCACCAACCTATTGGTTAACAGCCGAACGCGCTAACCATTGCGCCACGGAAGCCCAAAAGTTAAATGCTCGTCAGGTATTATGTAAAAACCTTGACTTTTTACGTCACATCTGAGACCTCACAACACCGCTCCCGGATGGGCTCGAACCACCAACCTATTGGTTAACAGCCGAACGCGCTAACCATTGCGCCACGGAAGCCCAAAAGTTAAATGCTCGTCAGGTATTGTGTAAAAACCTTGACTTTTTACGTCAAATCTGAGACCTCACAACACCGCTCCCGGATGGGATCGAACCACCAACCTATTGGTTCACAGCCGAACGCGCTAACCATTGCGCCACGGAAGCACAAAAGTTAAATGCTCGTCAGGTATTGTGTAAAAACCTTGACTTTTTACGTCACATCTGAGACCTCACAACACCGCTCCCGGATGGGCTCGAACCACCAACCTATTGGTTAACAGCCGAACGCGCTAACCATTGCGCCACGGAAGCCCAAAAGTTAAATGCTCGTTAGGTATTGTGTAAAAACCTTGACTTTTTACGTCACATCTGAGACCTCACAACACCGCTCCCGGATGGGCTCGAACCACCAACCTATTGGTTAACAGCCGAACGCGCTAACCATTGCGCCACGGAAGCCCAAAAGTTAGATGCTCGTTAGGTATTGTGTAAAAACCTTGACTTTTTACGTCACATCTGAGACCTCACAACACCGCTCCCGGATGGGCTCGAACCACCAACCTATTGGTTAACAGCCGAACGCGCTAACCATTGCGCCACGGAAGCCCAAAAGTTAAATGCTCGTTAGGTATTGTGTAAAAACCTTGACTTTTTACGTCACATCTGAGACCTCACAACACCGCTCCCGGATGGGCTCGAACCACCAACCTATTGGTTAACAGCCGAACGCGCTAACCATTGCGCCACGGAAGGCCAAAAGTTAAATGCTCGTCAGGTATTGTGTAAAAACCTTGACTTTTTACGTCAAATCTGAGACCTCACAACACCGCTCCCGGATGGGGTCGAACCACCAACCTATTGGTTCACAGCCGAACGCGCTAACCATTGCGCCACGGAAGCACAAAAGTTAAATGCTCGTCAGGTATTGTGTAAAAACCTTGACTTTTACGTCACATCTGAGACCTCACAACACCGCTCCCGGATGGGCTCGAACCACCAACCTATTGGTTAACAGCCGAACGCGCTAACCATTGCGCCACGGAAGCCCAAAAGTTAAATGCTCGTTAGGTATTGTGTAAAAACCTTGACTTTTTACGTCACATCTGAGACCTCACAACACCGCTCCCGGATGGGCTCGAACCACCAACCTTTCGGTTAACAGCCGAACGCGCTAACCATTGCGCCACGGAAGCCCAAAAGTTAAATACTCGTCAGGTATTGTGTAAAAACCTTGACTTCTTACGTCACATCTGAGACCTCACAACACCGCTCCCGGATGGGCTCGAACCACCAACCTATTGGTTAACAGCCGAACGCGCTAACCATTGCGCCACGGAAGCACAAAAGTTAAATGCTCGTCAGGTATTGTGTAAAAACCTTGACTTTTTACGTCACATCTGAGACCTCACAACACCGCTCCCGGATGGGCTCGAACCACCAACCTATTGGTTAACAGCCGAACGCGCTAACCATTGCGCCACGGAAGCCCAAAAGTTAAATGCTCGTCAGGTATTATGTAAAAACCTTGACTTTTTACGTCACATCTGAGACCTCACAACACCGCTCCCGGATGGGGTCGAACCACCAACCTATTGGTTAACAGCCGAACGCGCTAACTATTGCGCCACGGAAGCCCAAAAATTAAATGGTCGTCAGGTATTGTGGAAAAACTTTGGCTTTCTACGTTACATTTGAGATCACACAACACCGCTCCCGGATGGGCTCGAACCACCAACCTATTGGTTAACAGCCGAACGCGCTAACCATTGATCCACGGAAGCTCAATAATTAAATGGTTGTCAGGTATTGTGGAAAAACTTTGGCTTTCTACGTTACATTTGAGACCCCACAACACCTTTCCCGGGTGGGCTCGAACCACCAACCTTTCGATTAACAGCTGAACGCGCTAACCATTGCGCCACGGAAGCCCAAAAATGAAATGCTCGTCAGGTATTGTGTAAAAACCTTGACTTTTTACGTCACATCTGAGACCTAACAACACCGCTCCCGGATGGGCTCGAACCACCAACCTATTGGTTAACAGCCGAACGCGCTAACCATTGCGCCACGGAAGCCCAAAAGTTAAATGCTCGTCAGGTATTGTGTAAAAACCTTGACTTTTTACGTCAAATCTGAGACCTCACAACACCGCTCCCGGATGGGGTCGAACCACCAACCTATTGGTTCACAGCCGAACGCGCTAACCATTGCGCCACGGAAGCCCAAAAGTTAAATACTCGTCAGGTATTGTGTAAAAACCTTGACTTCTTACGTCACATCTGAGACCTCACAACACCGCTCCCGGATGGGCTCGAACCACCAACCTATTGGTTAACAGCCGAACGCGCTAACCATTGCGCCACGGAAGCACAAAAGTTAAATGCTCGTCAGGTATTGTGTAAAAACCTTGACTTTTTACGTCACATCTGAGACCTCACAACACCGCTCCCGGATTGGCTCGAACCACCAACCTATTGGTTAACAGCCGAACGCGCTAACCATTGCGCCACGGAAGCCCAAAAGTTAAATGCTCGTTAGGTATTGTGTAAAAACCTTGACTTTTTACGTCACATCTGAGACCTCACAACACCGCTCCCGGATGGGCTCGAACCACCAACCTATTGGTTAACAGCCGAACGCGCTAACCATTGCGCCACGGAAGCCCAAAAGTTAAATGCTCGTCAGATATTATGTAAAAACCTTGACTTTTTACGTCACATCTGAGACCTCACAACACCGCTCCCGGATTGGCTCGAACCACCAACCTATTGGTTAACAGCCGAACGCGCTAACCATTGCGCCACGGAAGCCCAAAAGTTAAATGCTCGTTAGGTATTGTGTAAAAACCTTGACTTTTTACGTCACATCTGAGACCTCACAACACCGCTCCCGGATGGGCTCGAACCACCAACCTATTGGTTAACAGCCGAACGCGCTAACCATTGCGCCACGGAAGCCCAAAAGTTAAATGCTCGTCAGGTATTATGTAAAAACCTTGACTTTTTACGTCACATCTGAGACCTCACAACACCGCTCCCGGATGGGCTCGAACCACCAACCTATTGGTTAACAGCCGAACGCGCTAACCATTGCGCCACGGAAGCCCAAAAGTTAAATGCTCGTCAGGTATTGTGTAAAAACCTTGACTTTTTACGTCAAATCTGAGACCTCACAACACCGCTCCCGGATGGGATCGAACCACCAACCTATTGGTTCACAGCCGAACGCGCTAACCATTGCGCCACGGAAGCCCAAAAGTTAAATGCTCGTTAGGTATTGTGTAAAAACCTTGACTTTTTACGTCACATCTGAGACCTCACAACACCGCTCCCGGATGGGCTCGAACCACCAACCTATTGGTTAACAGCCGAACGCGCTAATCATTGCGCCACGGAAGCCCAAAAGTTAAATGCTCGTTAGGTATTGTGTAAAAACCTTGACTTTTTACGTCACATCTGAGACCTCACAACACCGCTCCCGGATGGGCTCGAACCACCAACCTATTGGTTAACAGCCGAACGCGCTAACCATTGCGCCACGGAAGCCCAAAAGTTAGATGCTCGTTAGGTATTGTGTAAAAACCTTGACTTTTTACGTCACATCTGAGACCTCACAACACCGCTCCCGGATGGGCTCGAACCACCAACCTATTGGTTAACAGCCGAACGCGCTAACCATTGCGCCACGGAAGCCCAAAAGTTAAATGCTCGTTAGGTATTGTGTAAAAACCTTGACTTTTTACGTCACATCTGAGACCTCACAACACCGCTCCCGGATGGGCTCGAACCATAAACCTATTGGTTAACAGCCGAACGCGCTAACCATTGCGCCACGGAAGGCCAAAAGTTAAATGCTCGTCAGGTATTGTGTAAAAACCTTGACTTTTTACGTCAAATCTGAGACCTCACAACACCGCTCCCGGATGGGGTCGAACCACCAACCTATTGGTTCACAGCCGAACGCGCTAACCATTGCGCCACGGAAGCACAAAAGTTAAATGCTCGTCAGGTATTGTGTAAAAACCTTGACTTTTACGTCACATCTGAGACCTCACAACACCGCTCCCGGATGGGCTCGAACCACCAACCTATTGGTTAACAGCCGAACGCGCTAACCATTGCGCCACGGAAGCCCAAAAGTTAAATGCTCGTTAGGTATTGTGTAAAAACCTTGACTTTTTACGTCACATCTGAGACCTCACAACACCGCTCCCGGATGGGCTCGAACCACCAACCTTTCGGTTAACAGCCGAACGCGCTAACCATTGCGCCACGGAAGCCCAAAAGTTAAATACTCGTCAGGTATTGTGTAAAAACCTTGACTTCTTACGTCACATCTGAGACCTCACAACACCGCTCCCGGATGGGCTCGAACCACCAACCTATTGGTTAACAGCCGAACGCGCTAACCATTGCGCCACGGAAGCACAAAAGTTAAATGCTCGTCAGGTATTGTGTAAAAACCTTGACTTTTTACGTCACATCTGAGACCTCACAACACCGCTCCCGGATGGGCTCGAACCACCAACCTATTGGTTAACAGCCGAACGCGCTAACCATTGCGCCACGGAAGCCCAAAAGTTAAATGCTCGTCAGGTATTATGTAAAAACCTTGACTTTTTACGTCACATCTGAGACCTCACAACACCGCTCCCGGATGGGGTCGAACCACCAACCTATTGGTTAACAGCCGAACGCGCTAACTATTGCGCCACGGAAGCCCAAAAATTAAATGGTCGTCAGGTATTGTGGAAAAACTTTGGCTTTCTACGTTACATTTGAGATCACACAACACCGCTCCCGGATGGGCTCGAACCACCAATCTATTGGTTAACAGCCGAACGCGCTAACCATTGATCCACGGAAGCTCAGAAATTAAATGGTTGTCAGGTATTGTGGAAAAACTTTGGCTTTCTACGTTACATTTGAGACCCCACAACACCTTTCCCGGGTGGGCTCGAACCACCAACCTTTCGATTAACAGCTGAACGCGCTAACCATTATGCCACGGAAGCCCAAAAATTAAATGCTCGTCAGGTATTGTGTAAAAACCTTGACTTTTTACGTCACATCTGAGACCTCACAACACCGCTCCCGGATGGGCTCGAACCACCAACCTATTGGTTAACAGCCGAACGCGCTAACCATTGCGCCACGGAAGCCCAAAAGTTAAATGCTCGTCAGGTATTGTGTAAAAACCTTGACTTTTTACGTCAAATCTGAGACCTCACAACACCGCTCCCGGATGGGGTCGAACCACCAACCTATTGGTTCACAGCCGAACGCGCTAACCATTGCACCACGGAAGCCCAAAAATTAAATGGTCGTCATTTATTGTGCAAAAACTTTGGCTTTCTACGTTACATTTGAGATCCCACAACACCGCTCCCGGATGGGCTCGAACCACCAACCTATTGGTTAACAGCCGAACGTGCTAACCATTGCGCCACGGAAGCCCAAAAATTAAATGGTCGTCAGGTATTGTGGAAAAACTTTGGCTTTCTACGTTACATTTGAGATCACACAACACCGCTCCCGGGTGGGCTCGAACCACCAACCTATTGGTTAACAGCCGAACGCGCTAACCATTGCGCCACGGAAGCCAAGAAATTAAAAGGTTGTCAGGTATTGTGGAAAAGTTTTGACTTTTCACGCTACGTCTGAGACCCCACAACACCTCTCTCGGGTGGGCTCGAACCACCAACATTTTGAATAACAGCTGAGCGCGCTAACCATTGCGCCACGGAAGCCCAAAAATTAAATGTTCGTCAGGTATTGTGGAAAAACTCTGACATTTTACGTTACATCTGAGACGTCACAACACCGCTCCAGGGAGGGCTCAAACAACCAGTCTTCTGAATTGCAGCTGAACGCGCTAACCATATCGCCACGGAAGCCCATAATTTAAATGGTCGTCAGGTATTGTGGAAAAACCTTGACTTTTTACGTTACATCTGAGACCTCACAACACCGCTCCCAGATGGGCTCGAACCACCAACCTTTCAGTCGGTTAACAGCCGAACGCGCTAACCATTGCGCCACGGAAGCCCAAATATTAAATGGTCGTCAGGTATTGTGGAAAAACCTTGACTTCTTACGTCACATCTGAGACCTCACAACACCGCTCCCGGGTGGGCTCGAACCTTCAACCTTTTGTATAACAGTTGAGCGCGCTAACCATTGCGCCACGGAAGCCCAAAAATAAAATGTTCGTCAGGTATTGTGGAAAAACCTTGATTTTACTTCACATCTGAGACGTCACAACACCGCTCCCGGATGGGCTCGAACCACCAACCTATTGTTTAACAGCCGAACGCGCTAACCATTGAGCCACGGAAGCTCAGAAATTAAATCGTTGTCAGGTATTGTGGAAAAACCTTGATTTTTTACGTCACATCTGAGACGTCACAACACCGCTCCTGGATTGGCTCGAACCACCAACCTATTTGTTAACAGCCAAACGCGCTAACCATTGAGCCACGGAAGCTCAGAAATTAAATGTTTGTCAGGTATTGTGGAAAAGTTATGACTTTTTACGTTACATCTGAGACCCTACAACACCTCTCCCGGGTGGGCTCGAACCACCAACCTTTCGGTTAACAGCCGAACGCGCTAACCATTGCGCCACGGAAGCCCAAAAGTTAAATACTCGTCAGGTATTGTGTAAAAACCTTGACTTCTTACGTCACATCTGAGACCTCACAACACCGCTCCCGGATGGGCTCGAACCACCAACCTATTGGTTAACAGCCGAACGCGCTAACCATTGCGCCACGGAAGCACAAAAGTTAAATGCTCGTCAGGTATTGTGTAAAAACCTTGACTTTTTACGTCACATCTGAGACCTCACAACACCGCTCCCGGATGGGCTAGAACCACCAACCTATTGGTTAACAGCCGAACGCGCTAACCATTGCGCCACGGAAGCCCAAAAGTTAAATGCTCGTTAGGTATTGTGTAAAAACCTTGACTTTTTACGTCACATCTGAGACCTCACAACACCGCTCCCGGATGGGCTCGAACCACCAACCTATTGGTTAACAGCCGAACGCGCTAACCATTGCGCCACGGAAGCCCAAAAGTTAAATGCTCGTCAGGTATTATGTAAAAACCTTGACTTTTTACGTCACATCTGAGACCTCACAACACCGCTCCCGGATGGGGTCGAACCACCAACCTATTGGTTAACAGCCGAACGCGCTAACTATTGCGCCACGGAAGCCCAAAAATTAAATGGTCGTCAGGTATTGTGGAAAAACTTTGGCTTTCTACGTTACATTTGAGATCACACAACACCGCTCCCGGATGGGCTCGAACCACCAACCTATTGGTTAACAGCCGAACGCGCTAACCATTGATCCACGGAAGCTCAGAAATTAAATGGTTGTCAGGTATTGTGGAAAAACTTTGGCTTTCTACGTTACATTTGAGACCCCACAACACCTTTCCCGGGTGGGCTCGAACCACCAACCTTTCGATTAACAGCTGAACGCGCTAACCATTATGCCACGGAAGCCCAAAAATTAAATGCTCGTCAGGTATTGTGTAAAAACCTTGACTTTTTACGTCACATCTGAGACCTCACAACACCGCTCCCGGATGGGCTCGAACCACCAACCTATTGGTTAACAGCCGAACGCGCTAACCATTGCGCCACGGAAGCCCAAAAGTTAAATGCTCGTCAGGTATTGTGTAAAAACCTTGACTTTTTACGTCAAATCTGAGACCTCACAACACCGCTCCCGGATGGGGTCGAACCACCAACCTATTGGTTCACAGCCGAACGCGCTAACCATTGCACCACGGAAGCCCAAAAATTAAATGGTCGTCATTTATTGTGCAAAAACTTTGGCTTTCTACGTTACATTTGAGATCCCACATCACCGCTCCCGGATGGGCTCGAACCACCAACCTATTGGTTAACAGCCGAACGTGCTAACCATTGCGCCACGGAAGCCCAAAAATTAAATGGTCGTCAGGTATTGTGGAAAAACTTTGGCTTTCTACGTTACATTTGAGATCACACAACACCGCTCCCGGGTGGGCTCGAACCACCAACCTTTTGAATAACAGCTGAGCGCGCTAACCATTGCGCCACGGAAGCCCAAAAATTAAATGTTCGTCAGGTATTGTGGAAAAACTCTGACATTTTACGTTACATCTGAGACGTCACAACACCGCTCCAGGGAGGGCTCAAACAACCAGTCTTCTGAATTGCAGCTGAACGCGCTAACCATTGCGCCACGGAAGCCCATAAATTAAATGGTCGTCAGGTATTGTGGAAAAACCTTGACTTTTTACGTTACATCTGAGACCTCACAACACCGCTCCCAGATGGGCTCGAACCACCAACCTTTCAGTCGGTTAACAGCCGAACGCGCTAACCATTGCGCCACGGAAGCCCAAATATTAAATGGTCGTCAGGTATTGTGGAAAAACCTTGACTTCTTACGTCACATCTGAGACCTCAGAACACCGCTCCCGGGTGGGCTCGAACCTTCAACCTTTTGTATAACAGTTGAGCGCGCTAACCATTGCGCCACGGAAGCCCAAAAATAAAATGTTCGTCAGGTATTGTGGAAAAACCTTGATTTTACTTCACATCTGAGACGTCACAACACCGCTCCCGGATGGGCTCGAACCACCAACCTATTGGTTAACAGCCGAACGCGCTAACCATTGAGCCACGGAAGCTCAGAAATTAAATCGTTGTCAGGTATTGTGGAAAAACCTTGATTTTTTACGTCACATCTGAGACGTCACAACACCGCTCCTGGATTGGCTCGAACCACCAACCTATTTGTTAACAGCCAAACGCGCTAACCATTGAGCCACGGAAGCTCAGAAATTAAATGTTTGTCAGGTATTGTGGAAAAGTTATGACTTTTTACGTTACATCTGAGACCCTACAACACCTCTCCCGGGTGGGCTCGAACCACCAACCTTTCGGTTAACAGCCGAACGCGCTAACCATTAAGCCACGGAAGCTCAGAAATTAAATGGTTGTCACGTAATGTGTAAAAGTTTTGACTTTTTGCGCTACATCTGAGACCACACAACACCTCTCCCGGTTGGGCTCGAACCAACAATCTTTCGATTAACAGCTGAACGCGCTAACCATTGCGCCACGGAAGCCCAAAAATGAAATGGTCGTCAGGTATTGTGGAAAAACTTTTACTTTCTACGTTACATTTGAGACCCCACAACACCGCTCCTGGGTGGGCCGAACGCGCTAACCATTGAGCCACAGAAGCTCAGAAATTAAATGGTTGTCACGTATTGTGGAAATGTTTTGACTTTTTACGCTACATCTGAGACCCCACAACACCTCTCCCGGGTGGGCTCGAACCACCAAATTTTCGATTAACAGCTGAAAGCGCTAACCAATTGCGCCACGGACGCCCAAAAATTAAATGTTCGTCAGGTATTTTGGAAAAACTAACATTTTACGTTACATCTGAGACGTCACAACACCGCTCCCGGGTGGGCTCAAACCACCAGTCTTTTGAATAGCAGCTGAACTTGCTAACCATTGCGCCACGGAAGCCCAAAAATTAAATGGTCGTCAGGTATTGTGGAAAAACCTTGACTTTTGACGTCGTCTTGAGACGTCACAACACCGCTCCCGGATGGGCTCGAACCACCAACCTATTTGTTAACAGCCGAACGCGCTAACCATTGAGCCACGGAAGCTCTGAAATTAAATGGTTGTCAAGTATTGTGGAAAAGTTTTGACTTTTTAAGCTACATCTGAGACCACACAACACCTCTCCCGGATGGGCTCGAACCACCAACCTTTCGATTAACAGCTGAACGCGCTAACCAATTGCACCACGGACGCCCAAAAATTAAATGTTCGTCAGGTATTTTGGAAAAACTCTAACATTTTACGTTACATCTGAGACGTCACAACACCGCTCCCGGGTGGGCTCAAACCACCAGTCTTTCTAATAGCAGCTGAACGCGCTAACCATTGCGCCACGGAAGCCCAAAAATTAATTGGTCGTCAGGTATTGTGGAAAAACCTTGACTTTTGACGTCATCTTGAGACGTCACAACACCGCTCCCGGATGGGCTCGAACCACCAACCTATTTGTTAACAGCCGAACGCGCTAACCATTGAGCCACGGAAGCTCTGAAATTAAATGGTTGTCACGTATTGTGGAAATGTTTTGACTTTTTCCGCTACATCTGAGACCGTACAACACCTCTCCCGGGTGGGCTCGAACCACCAACCTTTCGATTAACAGCTGAACGCGCTAACCATTGCGCCACGGAAGCCAAAAAATTAAATGTTCGTCAGGGATTGTGGAAAAACTCTGACATTTTACGTTACATCTGAGACGTCACAACAACGCTCCCGGGAGGGCTCAAACCACCAGTCTTTTGAATAGCAGCTGAACGCGCTAACCATTGCGCCACGGAAGCCCAAAAATTAAATGGTCGTCAGGTATTTTGGAAAAACCTTGACTTTTTCGTCACATCTGACACGTCACAACACCGCTCCCGGATGGGCTCGAACCACCAACCTATTTGTTAACAGCCGAACGCGCTAACCATTGAGCCACGGAAGCTCTGAAATTAAATGGTTGTCACGTATTGTGGAAAAGTTTTGACTTTTTACGCTACATCTGAGACCACACAACACCTCTCCCGGGTGTGCTCGAACCACCAATCTTTCGATTAACAGCTGAACGCGCTAAACATTGCGCCACGGAAGCCCAAAAATTAAATGTTCGTCAGGTATTGTGGAAAAACTCTGATATTTTACGTTACATCTGAGACGTCACAACACCGCTCCCAGATGGGCTCGAACCACCAACCTTTCAGTCGGTTAACAGCCGAACGCGCTAACCATTGCGCCACGGAAGCCCAAATATTAAATGGTCGTCAGGTATTGTGGAAAAACCTTGACTTCTTACGTCACATCTGAGACCTCACAACACCGCTCCCGGGTGGACTCGAACCTTCAACCTTTTGTATAACAGTTGAGCGCGCTAACCATTGCGCCACGGAAGCCCAAAAATAAA
Source organism: Phalangium opilio (assembly GCF_054372755.1). Taxonomy (NCBI): domain Eukaryota; kingdom Metazoa; phylum Arthropoda; class Arachnida; order Opiliones; family Phalangiidae; genus Phalangium; species Phalangium opilio. The sequence goes on from NW_028324255.1 coordinate 6,606,961, forward strand.
ATGTTCGTCAGGTATTGTGGAAAAACCTTGATTTTACTTCACATCTGAGACGTCACAACACCGCTCCCGGATGGGCTCGAACCACCAACCTATTGGTTAACAGCCGAACGCGCTAACCATTGAGCCACGGAAGCTCAGAAATTAAATCGTTGTCAGGTATTGTGGAAAAACCTTGATTTTTTACGTCACATCTGAGACGTCACAACACCGCTCCTGGATTGGCTCGAACCACCAACCTATTTGTTAACAGCCAAACGCGCTAACCATTGAGCCACGGAAGCTCAGAAATTAAATGTTTGTCAGGTATTGTGGAAAAGTTATGACTTTTTACGTTACATCTGAGACCCTACAACACCTCTCCCGGGTGGGCTCGAACCACCAACCTTTCGGTTAACAGCCGAACGCGCTAACCATTAAGCCACGGAAGCTCAGAAATTAAATGGTTGTCACGTAATGTGTAAAAGTTTTGACTTTTTGCGCTACATCTGAGACCACACAACACCTCTCCCGGTTGGGCTCGAACCAACAATCTTTCGATTAACAGCTGAACGCGCTAACCATTGCGCCACGGAAGCCCAAAAATGAAATGGTCGTCAGGTATTGTGGAAAAACTTTTACTTTCTACGTTACATTTGAGACCCCACAACACCGCTCCTGGGTGGGCCGAACGCGCTAACCATTGAGCCACAGAAGCTCAGAAATTAAATGGTTGTCACGTATTGTGGAAATGTTTTGACTTTTTACGCTACATCTGAGACCCCACAACACCTCTCCCGGGTGGGCTCGAACCACCAAATTTTCGATTAACAGCTGAAAGCGCTAACCAATTGCGCCACGGACGCCCAAAAATTAAATGTTCGTCAGGTATTTTGGAAAAACTAACATTTTACGTTACATCTGAGACGTCACAACACCGCTCCCGGGTGGGCTCAAACCACCAGTCTTTTGAATAGCAGCTGAACTTGCTAACCATTGCGCCACGGAAGCCCAAAAATTAAATGGTCGTCAGGTATTGTGGAAAAACCTTGACTTTTGACGTCGTCTTGAGACGTCACAACACCGCTCCCGGATGGGCTCGAACCACCAACCTATTTGTTAACAGCCGAACGCGCTAACCATTGAGCCACGGAAGCTCTGAAATTAAATGGTTGTCAAGTATTGTGGAAAAGTTTTGACTTTTTAAGCTACATCTGAGACCACACAACACCTCTCCCGGATGGGCTCGAACCACCAACCTTTCGATTAACAGCTGAACGCGCTAACCAATTGCACCACGGACGCCCAAAAATTAAATGTTCGTCAGGTATTTTGGAAAAACTCTAACATTTTACGTTACATCTGAGACGTCACAACACCGCTCCCGGGTGGGCTCAAACCACCAGTCTTTCTAATAGCAGCTGAACGCGCTAACCATTGCGCCACGGAAGCCCAAAAATTAATTGGTCGTCAGGTATTGTGGAAAAACCTTGACTTTTGACGTCATCTTGAGACGTCACAACACCGCTCCCGGATGGGCTCGAACCACCAACCTATTTGTTAACAGCCGAACGCGCTAACCATTGAGCCACGGAAGCTCTGAAATTAAATGGTTGTCACGTATTGTGGAAATGTTTTGACTTTTTCCGCTACATCTGAGACCGTACAACACCTCTCCCGGGTGGGCTCGAACCACCAACCTTTCGATTAACAGCTGAACGCGCTAACCATTGCGCCACGGAAGCCAAAAAATTAAATGTTCGTCAGGGATTGTGGAAAAACTCTGACATTTTACGTTACATCTGAGACGTCACAACAACGCTCCCGGGAGGGCTCAAACCACCAGTCTTTTGAATAGCAGCTGAACGCGCTAACCATTGCGCCACGGAAGCCCAAAAATTAAATGGTCGTCAGGTATTTTGGAAAAACCTTGACTTTTTCGTCACATCTGACACGTCACAACACCGCTCCCGGATGGGCTCGAACCACCAACCTATTTGTTAACAGCCGAACGCGCTAACCATTGAGCCACGGAAGCTCTGAAATTAAATGGTTGTCACGTATTGTGGAAAAGTTTTGACTTTTTACGCTACATCTGAGACCACACAACACCTCTCCCGGGTGTGCTCGAACCACCAATCTTTCGATTAACAGCTGAACGCGCTAAACATTGCGCCACGGAAGCCCAAAAATTAAATGTTCGTCAGGTATTGTGGAAAAACTCTGATATTTTACGTTACATCTGAGACGTCACAACACCGCTCCCGGGAGGGCTCAACGATTTTGAAAATGTTATTAAAAATCGAGGTACATTTTTAATTATTGTTCAATCGAGATGAAATCACTTTCAATGAGTGTTTTATAGGGAATTTAGCTGAATTCGGTCAAACATTTCTCCAGAAAAAAATGCATTCAAAAGTGTACCGAAAAAATCGCATGTTTTTCTTCTTCAAGATACAAAATCCGTGACAACGATTTCTTATTGAAAAATTTAATTTTAACAGTTTTTTAAATGAATATCGTTACATTTGCTTGAATTAAAGCAAAATGTATAAAAATAATGGTTTCAGTGGTTATATTTGAAAATAGTGAAGAAATACTCAAAATATGCTTCTTTGGCCGTGAAACGTCGATTTTGAAAATGTTATTAAAAATCGAGGTACATTTTTATTTATTGTTCAATCGAGATGAAATCACTTTCAATGAGTGTGTTATAGGGAATTAAGCTGAATTCGGTCAAAAATTTCTCCAGAAAAAAATTCATTCAAAAAAGTACCGAAAAAATCGCAGGTTTTTCTTCTTCAAGACACAAAATCCGTGAATACGATTTCTTACTGAAAATTGAATTTTAACAGTTTTTTGAATGAATATCGTTACATTGCTTGAATTAAAGCAAAAAGTATAAAAATAATGGTTTCAGTGAACATATTTGAAAATAGTGAAGAAATGTTCAAAGTATGCTTCTTTGGCCGTGAAACGTCGATTTTGAAAATGTTATTAAAAATCGAGGTAAATTTTTAATTATTGTTCAATCAAGATGAAATCACTTTCAAAGAGTGTTTTATAGGGAATTAAGCTGAATTCGGTCAAACATTTCTCCAAAAAAAAATGCATTCAAAAGTGTACCGAAAAAATCGCATGTTTTTTTTCTTCAAGATACAATATCCGTGACAACGATTTCTTATTGAAAATTGAATTTTAACAGTTTTTTTAATGAATATCGTTACATTGCTTGAATTAAAGCAAAAAGTATAAAAATAATGGTTTCAGTGGTTATATTTGAAAATTGTGAAGAAATACTCAAAATATGCTTCTTTGGCCGTGAAACGTCGATTTTGAAAATGTTATTAAAAATCGAGGTACATTTTTATTTATTGTTCAATCGAGATGAAATCACTTTTAATGAGTGTTTTATAGGGAATTAAGCTGAATTCGGTCAAAAATTTCTCCTGAAAAAAATGCATTCAAAAAAGTACCGAAAAAATCGCATGTTTTTCTTCTTCAAGATACAAAATCCGTGACAACGATTTCTTATTGAAAAATTGAATTTTAACAGTTTGTTGAATGAATATCGTTACATTTGCTTGCATTAAAGCAAAAAGTTTAAAAATAATGGTTTCAGTGGTTATTTTTGAAAATAGTGAAGAAATACTCAAAATGTTTTTCTTAGGCCGAGTTACGTCGATTTTGAAAATGTTATTAAAAATCGAGGTACATTTTTATTTATTGTTCAATCGAGATGAAATCACTTTCAATGAGTGTTTTATAGGGAATTGAGCTGAATTCGGTCAAAAATTTCTCCAGAAAAAAATTCATTCAAAAAAGTACCGAAAAAATCGCAGGTTTTTCTTCTTCAAGACACAAAATCCGTGAATACGATTTCTTATTGAAAATTGAATTTTAACAGTTTTTTGAATGAATATCGTTACATTGCTTGAATTAAAGCAAAAAGTATAAAAATAATGGTTTCAGTGAACATGTTTGAAAATAGTGAAGAAATACTCAAAGTATGCTTCTTTGGCCGTGAAACGTCGATTTTGAAAATGTTATCAAAAATCGAGGTAAATTTTTAATTATTGTTCAATCGAGATGAAATCACTCTCAATGAGTGTTTTATAGGGAATTAAGCTGAATTCGGTCAAAAATTTCTCCAGAAAAAAATTCATTCAAAAAAGTACCGAAAAAATCGCAGGTTTTTCTTCTTCAAGACACAAAATCCGTGAATACGATTTCTTATTGAAAATTGAATTTTAACAGTTTTTTGAATGAATATCGTTACATTTCTTGAATTAAAGCAAAAAGTATAAAAATAATGGTTTCAATGAATATATTTGAAAATAGTGAAGAAATACTCAAAGTATGCTTCTTTGGCCGTGAAACGTCGATTTTGAAAATGTTATTAAAAATCGAGGTAAATTTTTAATTATTGTTCAAACGAGATGAAATCACTTTCAATGAGTGTTTTATAGGCAATTAAGCTGAATTCGGTCAAACATTTCTCCAGAAAAAAATGCATTCAAAAGTGTACCGAAAAAATCGCATGTTTTTTTTCTTCAAGATACAAAATCCGTGACAACGATTTCTTATTTAAAATTGAATTTTAACAGTTTGTTGAATGAATATCGTTACATTTGCTTGAATTAACGCAAAAATTACAAAAATAATGGTTTCAGTGGTTATATTTGAAAACAGTGAACAAATACTCAAAATGTTTTTCTTAGGCCGAGTTACGTCGATTTTGAAAATGTTATTAAAAATCGAGGTACATTTTTATTTATTGTTCAATCGAGATGAAATCACTTTCAATGAGTGTTTTATAGGGAACTAAGCTGAATTCGGTCAAAAATTTCTCCAGAAAAAAATGCATTCAAAAAAGTACCGAAAAAATCGCATGTTTTTCTTCTTCAAGATACAAAATCCGTGACAACGATTTCTTATTTAAAATTGAATTTTAACAGTTTGTTGAATGAATATCGTTACATTTGCTTGAATTAACGCAAAAATTACAAAAATAATGGTTTCAGTGGTTATATTTGAAAACAGTGAACAAATACTCAAAATGTTTTTCTTAGGCCGAGTTACGTCGATTTTGAAAATGTTATTAAAAATCGAGGTACATTTTTATTTATTGTTCAATCGAGATGAAATCACTTTCAATGAGTGTTTTATAGGGAATTAAGCTGAATTCGGTCAAAAATTTCTCCAGAAAAAAATGCATTCAAAAAAGTACCGAAAAAATCGCATGTTTTTCTTCTTCAAGATACAAAATCCGTGACAACGATTTCTTATTGAAAAATTGAATTTTAACAGTTTTTTGAATAAATATCGTTACATTTGCTTGAATTAAAGCAAAAAGTATAAAAATAATGGTTTCAGTGAACATATTTGAAAATAGTGAAGAAATACTCAAAGTAAGCTTCTTTGGCCGTGAAACGTCGATTTTGAAAATGTTATTAAAAATCGAGGTAAATTTTTAATTATAGTTCAATCGAGATGAAATCACTTTCAATGAGTGTTTTATAGGGAATTAAGCTGAATTCGGTCAAACATTTCTCCAGAAAAAAATGCATTCAAAAAAGTACCGAAAAAATCGCATGTTTTTCTTCTTCAAGATACAAAATCCGTGACAACGATTTCTTATTGAAAAATTTAATTTTAACAGTTTTTTGATTGAATATCGTTACATTTGCTTGAATTAAAGCAAAAAGTATGAAAATAATGGTTTCAGTGAACATATTTGAAAATAGTGAAGAAATACTCAAAGTAAGCTTCTTTGGCCGTGAAACGTCGATTTTGAAAATGTTATTAAAAATCGAGGTAAATTTTTAATTATTGTTCAATCGAGATGAAATCACTTTCAAAGAGTGTTTTATAGGGAATTAAGCTGAATTCGGTCAAAAATTTCTCCAGAAAAAAATGCATTCAAAAAAATACCGAAAAAATCGCATGTTTTTCTTCTTCAAGATACAAAATCCGTGACAACGATTTCTTATTGAAAAATTGAATTTTAACAGTTTTTTGAATGAATATCGTTACATTTGCTTGAATTATAGCAAAAAGTATAAAAATAATGGTTTCAGTGAATATATTTGTAAATAGTGAACAAATACTCAAAATGTTTTTCTTAGGCCGAGTTACGTCGATTTTGAAAATGTTATTAAAAATCGAGGTATATTTTTATTTATTGTTCAATCGAGATGAAATCACTTTTATTGAGTGTTTTATAGGGAATTAAGCTGAATTCGGTCAAAAATTTCTCCAGAAAAAAATGCATTCAAAAAAGTACCGAAAAAATCGCATGTTTTTCTTCTTCAAGATACAAAATCCGTGACAACGATTTCTTATTGAAAAATTGAATTTTAACAGTTTTTTGAATGAATGTCGTTACATTTGCTTGAATTAAAGCAAAAAGTATAAAAATAATGGTTTCAGTGAATATATTTGTAAATAGTGAACAAATACTCAAAATGTTTTTCTAAGGCCGAGTTACGTCGATTTTGAAAATGTAATTAAAAATCGAGGTACATTTTTATTTATTGTTCAATCGAGATGAAATCACTTTCAATGAGTGTTTTATAGGGAATTGAGCTGAATTCGGTCAAAAATTTCTCCAGAAAAAAATTCATTCAAAAAAGTACCGAAAAAATCGCAGGTTTTTCTTCTTCAAGACACAAAATCCGTGAATACGATTTCTTATTGAAAATTGAATTTTAACAGTTTTTTGAATGAATATCGTTACATTGCTTGAATTAAAGCAAAAAGTATAAAAATAATGGTTTCAGTGAACATGTTTGAAAATAGTGAAGAAATACTCAAAGTATGCTTCTTTGGCCGTGAAACGTCGATTTTGAAAATGTTATCAAAAATCGAGGTAAATTTTTAATTATTGTTCAATCGAGATGAAATCACTCTCAATGAGTGTTTTATAGGGAATTAAGCTGAATTCGGTCAAACATTTCTCCAGAAAAAAATTCATTCAAAAAAGTACCGAAAAAATCGCAGGTTTTTCTTCTTCAAGACACAAAATCCGTGAATACGATTTCTTATTGAAAATTGAATTTTAACAGTTTTTTGAATGAATATCGTTACATTTCTTGAATTAAAGCAAAAAGTATAAAAATAATGGTTTCAATGAATATATTTGAAAATAGTGAAGAAATACTCAAAGTATGCTTCTTTGGCCGTGAAACGTCGATTTTGAAAATGTTATTAAAAATCGAGGTAAATTTTTAATTATTGTTCAAACGAGATGAAATCACTTTCAATGAGTGTTTTATAGGCAATTAAGCTGAATTCGGTCAAACATTTCTCCAGAAAAAAATGCATTCAAAAGTGTACCGAAAAAATCGCATGTTTTTTTTCTTCAAGATACAAAATCCGTGACAACGATTTCTTATTTAAAATTGAATTTTAACAGTTTGTTGAATGAATATCGTTACATTTGCTTGAATTAACGCAAAAATTACAAAAATAATGGTTTCAGTGGTTATATTTGAAAACAGTGAACAAATACTCAAAATGTTTTTCTTAGGCCGAGTTACGTCGATTTTGAAAATGTTATTAAAAATCGAGGTACATTTTTATTTATTGTTCAATCGAGATGAAATCACTTTCAATGAGTGTTTTATAGGGAACTAAGCTGAATTCGGTCAAAAATTTCTCCAGAAAAAAATGCATTCAAAAAAGTACCGAAAAAATCGCATGTTTTTCTTCTTCAAGATACAAAATCCGTGACAACGATTTCTTATTTAAAATTGAATTTTAACAGTTTGTTGAATGAATATCGTTACATTTGCTTGAATTAACGCAAAAATTACAAAAATAATGGTTTCAGTGGTTATATTTGAAAACAGTGAACAAATACTCAAAATGTTTTTCTTAGGCCGAGTTACGTCGATTTTGAAAATGTTATTAAAAATCGAGGTACATTTTTATTTATTGTTCAATCGAGATGAAATCACTTTCAATGAGTGTTTTATAGGGAATTAAGCTGAATTCGGTCAAAAATTTCTCCAGAAAAAAATGCATTCAAAAAAGTACCGAAAAAATCGCATGTTTTTCTTCTTCAAGATACAAAATCCGTGACAACGATTTCTTATTGAAAAATTGAATTTTAACAGTTTTTTGAATAAATATCGTTACATTTGCTTGAATTAAAGCAAAAAGTATAAAAATAATGGTTTCAGTGAACATATTTGAAAATAGTGAAGAAATACTCAAAGTAAGCTTCTTTGGCCGTGAAACGTCGATTTTGAAAATGTTATTAAAAATCGAGGTAAATTTTTAATTATTGTTCAATCGAGATGAAATCACTTTCAATGAGTGTTTTATAGGGAATTAAGCTGAATTCGGTCAAACATTTCTCCAGAAAAAAATGCATTCAAAAAAGTACCGAAAAAATCGCATGTTTTTCTTCTTCAAGATACAAAATCCGTGACAACGATTTCTTATTGAAAAATTTAATTTTAACAGTTTTTTGATTGAATATCGTTACATTTGCTTGAATTAAAGCAAAAAGTATGAAAATAATGGTTTCAGTGAACATATTTGAAAATAGTGAAGAAATACTCAAAGTAAGCTTCTTTGGCCGTGAAACGTCGATTTTGAAAATGTTATTAAAAATCGAGGTAAATTTTTAATTATTGTTCAATCGAGATGAAATCACTTTCAAAGAGTGTTTTATAGGGAATTAAGCTGAATTCGGTCAAAAATTTCTCCAGAAAAAAATGCATTCAAAAAAGTACCGAAAAAATCGCATGTTTTTCTTCTTCAAGATACAAAATCCGTGACAACGATTTCTTATTGAAAAATTGAATTTTAACAGTTTTTTGAATGAATATCGTTACATTTGCTTGAATTATAGCAAAAAGTATAAAAATAATGGTTTCAGTGAATATATTTGTAAATAGTGAACAAATACTCAAAATGTTTTTCTTAGGCCGAGTTACGTCGATTTTGAAAATGTTATTAAAAATCGAGGTATATTTTTATTTATTGTTCAATCGAGATGAAATCACTTTTATTGAGTGTTTTATAGGGAATTAAGCTGAATTCGGTCAAAAATTTCTCCAGAAAAAAATGCATTCAAAAAAGTACCGAAAAAATCGCATGTTTTTCTTCTTCAAGATACAAAATCCGTGACAACGATTTCTTATTGAAAAATTGAATTTTAACAGTTTTTTGAATGAATATCGTTACATTTGCTTGAATTAAAGCAAAAAGTATAAAAATAATGGTTTCAGTGAATATATTTGTAAATAGTGAACAAATACTCAAAATGTTTTTCTAAGGCCGAGTTACGTCGATTTTGAAAATGTAATTAAAAATCGAGGTATATTTCTATATATTGTTCAATCGAGATGAAATCACTTTTATTGAGTGTTTTATAGGGAATTAAGCTGAATTCGGTCAAAAATTTCTACAGAAAAAAATGCATTCAAAAAAGTACCGAAAAAATCGCATGTTTTTTTTCTTCAAGATACAAAATCCGTGACAACGATTTCTTATTTAAAATTGAATTTTAACAGTTTTTTGATTGAATATCGTTACATTTGCTTGAATTAAAGCAAAAAGAATAAAAATAATGGTTTCAGTGAATATATTTGTAAATAGTGAACAAATACTCAAAATGTTGTTCTTAGGCCGAGTTACGTCGATTTTGAAAATGTAATTAAAAATCGAGGTATATTTTTATATATTGTTCAATCGAGATGAAATCACTTTTATTGAGTGTTTTATAGGGAATTAAGCTGAATTCGGTCAAAAATTTCTACAGAAAAAAATGCATTCAAAAAAGTAATGAAAAAATCGCATGTTTTTTTTCTTCAAGATACAAAATCCGTGACAACGATTTCTTATTTAAAATTGAATTTTAACAGTTTGTTGAATGAATATCGTTACATTTGCTTGCGTTAAAGCAAAAAGTATAAAAATAATGGTTTCAGTGGTTATTTTTGAAAATAGTGAATAAATACTCAAAATATGCTTCTTTGGCCGTGAAACGTCGATTTTGAAAATGTTATTAAAAATCGAGGTACATTTTTATTTATTGTTCAATCGAGATGAAATCACTTTTAATGAGTGTTTTATAGGGAATTAAGCTGAATTCGGTCAAAACTTTCTCCTGAAAAAAATGCATTCAAAAAAGTACCGAAAAAATCGCATGTTTTTCTTCTTCAAGATACAAAATCCGTGACAACGATTTCTTATTGAAAAATTTAATTTTAACAGTTTTTTGATTGAATATCGTTACATTTGCTTGAATTAAAGCAAAAAGTATAAAAATAATGGTTTCAGTGAACATATTTGAAAATAGTGAAGAAATACTCAAAGTAAGCTTCTTTGGCCGTGAAACGTCGATTTTGAAAATGTTATTAAAAATCGAGGTAAATTTTTAATTATTGTTCAATCGAGATGAAATCACTTTCAATGAGTGTTTTATAGGGAATTAAGCTGAATTCGGTCAAACATTTCTCCAGAAAAAAATGCATTCAAAAAAGTACCGAAAAAATCGCATGTTTTTCTTCTTCAAGATACAAAATCCGTGACAACGATTTCTTATTTAAAATTGAAATTTAACAGTTTGTTGAATGAATATCGTTACATTTGCTTGAATTAACGCAAAAATTACAAAAATAATGGTTTCAGTGGTTATTTTTGAAAACAGTGAACAAATACTCAAAATGTTTTTCTTAGGCCGAGTTACGTCGATTTTGAAAATGTTATTAAAAATCGAGGTACATTTTTATTTATTGTTCAATCGAGATGAAATCACTTTTAATGAGTGTTTTATAGGGAATTAAGCTGAATTCGGTCAAAACTTTCTCCTGAAAAAAATGCATTCAAAAAAGTACCGAAAAAATCGCATGTTTTTCTTCTTCAAGATACAAAATCCGTGACAACGATTTCTTATTGAAAAATTTAATTTTAACAGTTTTTTGATTGAATATCGTTACATTTGCTTGAATTAAAGCAAAAAGTATAAAAATAATGGTTTCAGTGAACATATTTGAAAATAGTGAAGAAATACTCAAAGTAAGCTTCTTTGGCCGTGAAACGTCGATTTTGAAAATGTTATTAAAAATCGAGGTAAATTTTTAATTATTGTTCAATCGAGATGAAATCACTTTCAATGAGTGTTTTATAGGGAATTAAGCTGAATTCGGTCAAACATTTCTCCAGAAAAAAATGCATTCAAAAAAGTACCGAAAAAATCGCATGTTTTTCTTCTTCAAGATACAAAATCCGTGACAACGATTTCTTATTTAAAATTGAAATTTAACAGTTTGTTGAATGAATATCGTTACATTTGCTTGAATTAACGCAAAAATTACAAAAATAATGGTTTCAGTGGTTATTTTTGAAAACAGTGAACAAATACTCAAAATGTTTTTCTTAGGCCGAGTTACGTCGATTTTGAAAATGTTATTAAAAATCGAGGTACATTTTTATTTATTGTTCAATCGAGATGAAATCACTTTTAATGAGTGTTTTATAGGGAATTAAGCTGAATTCGGTCAAAACTTTCTCCTGAAAAAAATGCATTCAAAAAAGTACCGAAAAAATCGCATGTTTTTCTTCTTCAAGATACAAAATCCGTGACAACGATTTCTTATTGAAAAATTTAATTTTAACAGTTTTTTGATTGAATATCGTTACATTTGCTTGAATTAAAGCAAAAAGTATAAAAATAATGGTTTCAGTGAACATATTTGAAAATAGTGAAGAAATACTCAAAGTAAGCTTCTTTGGCCGTGAAACGTCGATTTTGAAAATGTTATTAAAAATCGATGTAAATTTTTAATTATTGTTCAATCGAGATGAAATCACTTTCAATGAGTGTTTTATAGGGAATTAAGCTGAATTCGGTCAAACATTTCTCCAGAAAAAAATGCATTCAAAAAAGTACCGAAAAAATCGCATGTTTTTATTCTTCAAGATACAAAATCCGTGACAACGATTTCTTATTTAAAATTGAAATTTAACAGTTTGTTGAATGAATATCGTTACATTTGCTTGAATTAACGCAAAAATTACAAAAATAATGGTTTCAGTGGTTATTTTTGAAAACAGTGAACAAATACTCAAAATGTTTTTCTTAGGCCGAGTTACGTCGATTTTGAAAATGTTATTAAAAATCGAGGTACATTTTTATTTATTGTTCAATCGAGATGAAATCACTTTCAAAGAGTGTTTTATAGGGAATTAAGCTGAATTCGGTCAAAAATTTCTCCAGAAAAAAATGCATTCAAAAAAGTACCGAAAAAATCGCATGTTTTTCTTTTTCAAGATACAAAATCCGTGACAACGATTTCTTATTGAAAAATTGAATTTTAACAGTTTTTTGAATGAATATCGTTACATTTGCTTGAATTATAGCAAAAAGTATAAAAATAATGGTTTCAGTGAATATATTTGTAAATAGTGAACAAATACTCAAAATGTTTTTCTTAGGCCGAGTTACGTCGATTTTGAAAATGTTATTAAAAATCGAGGTACATTTTTATTTATTGTTCAATCGAGATGAAATCACTTTTAATGAGTGTTTTATAGGGAATTAAGCTGAATTCGGTCAAAACTTTCTCCTGAAAAAAATGCATTCAAAAAAGTACCGAAAAAATCGCATGTTTTTCTTTTTCAAGATACAAAATCCGTGACAACGATTTCTTATTGAAAAATTGAATTTTAACAGTTTTTTGAATGAATATCGTTACATTTGCTTGAATTATAGCAAAAAGTATAAAAATAATGGTTTCAGTGAATATATTTGTAAATAGTGAACAAATACTCAAAATGTTTTTCTTAGGCCGAGTTACGTCGATTTTGAAAATGTTATTAAAAATCGAGGTATATTTTTATTTATTGTTCAATCGAGATGAAATCACTTTTATTGAGTGTTTTATAGGGAATTAAGCTGAATTCGGTCAAAAATTTCTCCAGAAAAAAATGCATTCAAAAAAGTACCGAAAAAATCGCATGTTTTTTTTCTTCAAGATACAAAATCCGTGACAACGATTTCTTATTTAAAATTGAATTTTAACAGTTTGTTGAATGAATATCGTTACATTTGCTTGCATTAAAGCAAAAAGTATAAAAATAATGGTTTCAGTGGTTATTTTTGAAAATAGTGAAGAAATACTCAAAATGTTTTTCTTAGGCCGAGTTACGTCGATTTTGAAAATGTTATTAAAAATCGAGGTACATTTTTATTTATTGTTCAATCGAGATGAAATCACTTTCAATGAGTGTTTTATAGGGAATTAAGCTGAATTCGGTCAAAAATTTCTCCAGAAAAAAATGCATTCAAAAAAGTACCGAAAAAATCGCATGTTTGTCTTCTTCAAGATACAAAATCCGTGACAACGATTTCTTATTGAAAAATTGAATTTTAACAGTTTTTTGAATGAATATCGTTACATTTGCTTGAATTAAAGCAAAAAGTATAAAAAAAATGGTTTCAGTGAATATATTTGTAAATAGTGAAGAAATACTCAAAATATGCTTCGTTGGCGGTGAAACGTCGATTTTTAAAATGTTATTAAAAATCGAGGTACATTTTTAATTATTGTTCAATCGAGACGAAATCACTTTTAATGAGTGTTTTATAGGGAATTAAGCTGAATTCGGTCAAACATTTCTCCAGAAAAAAATGCATTTAAAAGTGTACCGAAAAAATCGCATGGTTTTTTTTCTTCAAGATACAAAATCCGTGACAACGATTTCTTATTTAAAATTGAATTTTAACAGTTTGTTGAATGAATATCGTTACATTTGCTTGAATTAACGCAAAAAATACAAAAATAATGGTTTCAGTGGTTATATTTGAAAACAGTGAACAAATACTCAAAATGTTTTTCTTAGGCCGAGTTACGTCGATTTTGAAAATGTTATTAAAAATCGAGGTACATTTTTATTTATTGTTCAATCGAGATGAAATCACTTTCAATGAGTGTTTTATAGGGAATTAAGCTGAATTCGGTCAAAAATTTCTCCAGAAAAAAATGCATTCAAAAAAGTACCGAAAAAATCGCATGTTTTTCTTCTTCAAGATACAAAATCCGTGACAACGATTTCTTATTGAAAAATTGAATTTTAACAGTTTTTTGAATGAATATCGTTACATTTGCTTGAATTAAAGCAAAAAGTATAAAAATAATGGTTTCAGTGAATATATTTGTAAATAGTGAACAAATACTCAAAATGTTTTTCTTAGGCCGAGTTACGTCGATTTTGAAAATGTTATTAAAAATCGAGGTATATTTTTATTTATTGTTCAATCGAGATGAAATCACTTTTATTGAGTGTTTAATAGGGAATTAAGCTGAATTCGGTCAAAAATTTCTCCAGAAAAAAATGCATTCAAAAAAGTACCGAAAAAATCGCATGTTTTTTTTTCTTCAAGATACAAAATCCGTGACAACGATTTCTTATTTAAAATTGAATTTTAACAGTTTGTTGAATGAATATCGTTACATTTGCTTGCATTAAAGCAAAAAGTATAAAAATAATGGTTTCAGTGGTTATTTTTGAAAATAGTGAAGAAATACTCAAAATATGCTTCTTTGGCCGTGAAACGTCGATTTTGAAAATGTTATTAAAAATCGAGGTACATTTTTATTTATTGTTCAATCGAGATGAAATCACTTTTAATGAGTGTTTTATAGGGAATTAAGCTCAATTCGGTCAAAAATTTCTCCTGAAAAAAATGCATTCAAAAAAGTACCGAAAAAATCGCATGTTTTTCTTCTTCAAGATACAAAATCCGTGACAACGATTTCTTATTGAAAAATTGAATTTTAAAAGTTTTTTGAATGAATATCGTTACATTTGCTTGAATTAAAGCAAAAAGTATAAAAATAATGGTTTCAGTGAATATATTTGTAAATAGTGAACAAATACTCAAAATGTTTTTCTTAGGCCGAGTTACGTCGATTTTGAAAATGTAATTAAAAATCGAGGTATATTTTTATTTATTGTTCATTCGAGATGAAATCACTTTTATTGAGTGTTTTATAGGGAATTAAGCTGAATTCGGTCAAAAATTTCTACAGAAAAAAATGCATTCAAAAAAGTACCGAAAAAATCGCATGTTTTTTTTCTTCAAGATACAAAATCCGTGACAACGATTTCTTATTTAAAATTGAATTTTAACAGTTTGTTGAATGAATATCGTTACATTTGCTTGCATTAAAGCAAAAAGTATAAAAATAATGGTTTCAGTGGTTATTTTTGAAAGTAGTGAAGAAATACTCAAAATGTTTTTCTTAGGCCGAGTTACGTCGATTTTGAAAATGTTATTAAAAATCTAGGTACATTTTTATTTATTGTTCAATCGAGATGAAATCACTTTCAATGAGTGTTTTATAGGGAATTAAGCTGAATTCGGTCAAAAATTTCTCCAGAAAAAAATGCATTCAAAAGTGTACCGAAAAAATCGCATGTTTTTTTTCTTCAAGATACAAAATCCGTGACAACGATTTCTTATTTAAAATTGAATTTTAACAGTTTATTGAATGAATATCGTTACATTGTTTGAATTAAAGCAAAATGTATAAAAATAATGGTTTCAGTGAACATATTTTAAAATAGTGAAGAAATACTCAAAGTATGCTTCTTTGGCCGTGAAACGTCGATTTTGAAAATGTTATTAAAAATCGAGGTAAATTTTTAATTATTGTTCAATCAAGATGAAATCACTTTCAAAGAGTGTTTTATAGGGAATTAAGCTGAATTCGGTCAAACATTTCTCCAAAAAAAATGCATTCAAAAGTGTACCGAAAAAATCGCGTTTTTTTCTTCAAGATACAATATCCGTGACAACGATTTCTTATTGAAAATTGAATTTTAACAGTTTTTTGAATGAATATCGTTACATTGCTTGAATTAAAGCAAAAAGTATAAAAATAATGGTTTCAGTGAATATATTTGTAAATAGTGAACAAATACTCAAAATGTTTTTCTTAGGCCGAGTTACGTCGATTTTGAAAATGTAATTAAAAATCGAGGTATATTTTTATTTATTGTTCAATCGAGATGAAATCACTTTTATTGAGTGTTTTATAGGGAATTAAGCTGAATTCGGTCAAAAATTTCTACAGAAAAAAATGCATTCAAAAGTGTACCGAAAAAATCGCATGTTTTTTTTCTTCAAGATACAAAATCCGTGACAACGATTTCTTATTTAAAATTGAATTTTAACAGTTTGTTGAATGAATATCGTTACATTTGCTTGCATTAAAGCAAAAAGTATAAAAATAATGGTTTCAGTGGTTATTTTTGAAAGTAGTGAAGAAATACTCAAAATGTTTTTCTTAGGCCGAGTTACGTCGATTTTGAAAATGTTATTAAAAATCTAGGTACATTTTTATTTATTGTTCAATCGAGATGAAATCACTTTCAATGAGTGTTTTATAGGGAATTAAGCTGAATTCGGTCAAAAATTTCTCCAGAAAAAAATGCATTCAAAAGTGTACCGAAAAAATCGCATGTTTTTTTTCTTCAAGATACAAAATCCGTGACAACGATTTCTTATTTAAAATTGAATTTTAACAGTTTGTTGAATGAATATCGTTACATTTGCTTGCATTAAAGCAAAAAGTATAAAAATAATGGTTTCAGTGGTTATTTTTGAAAGTAGTGAAGAAATACTCAAAATGTTTTTCTTAGGCCGAGTTACGTCGATTTTGAAAATGTTATTAAAAATCTAGGTACATTTTTATTTATTGTTCAATCGAGATGAAATCACTTTCAATGAGTGTTTTATAGGGAATTAAGCTGAATTCGGTCAAAAATTTCTCCAGAAAAAAATGCATTCAAAAGTGTACCGAAAAAATCGCATGTTTTTTTTCTTCAAGATACAAAATCCGTGACAACGATTTCTTATTTAAAATTGAATTTTAACAGTTTATTGAATGAATATCGTTACATTGTTTGAATTAAAGCAAAATGTATAAAAATAATGGTTTCAGTGAACATATTTTAAAATAGTGAAGAAATACTCAAAGTATGCTTCTTTGGCCGTGAAACGTCGATTTTGAAAATGTTATTAAAAATCGAGGTAAATTTTTAATTATTGTTCAATCAAGATGAAATCACTTTCAAAGAGTGTTTTATAGGGAATTAAGCTGAATTCGGTCAAACATTTCTCCAAAAAAAATGCATTCAAAAGTGTACCGAAAAAATCGCGTTTTTTTCTTCAAGATACAATATCCGTGACAACGATTTCTTATTGAAAATTGAATTTTAACAGTTTTTTGAATGAATATCGTTACATTGCTTGAATTAAAGCAAAAAGTATAAAAATAATGGTTTCAGTGAATATATTTGTAAATAGTGAACAAATACTCAAAATGTTTTTCTTAGGCCGAGTTACGTCGATTTTGAAAATGTAATTAAAAATCGAGGTATATTTTTATTTATTGTTCAATCGAGATGAAATCACTTTTATTGAGTGTTTTATAGGGAATTAAGCTGAATTCGGTCAAAAATTTCTACAGAAAAAAATGCATTCAAAAGTGTACCGAAAAAATCGCATGTTTTTTTTCTTCAAGATACAAAATCCGTGACAACGATTTCTTATTTAAAATTGAATTTTAACAGTTTGTTGAATGAATATCGTTACATTTGCTTGCATTAAAGCAAAAAGTATAAAAATAATGGTTTCAGTGGTTATTTTTGAAAGTAGTGAAGAAATACTCAAAATGTTTTTCTTAGGCCGAGTTACGTCGATTTTGAAAATGTTATTAAAAATCTAGGTACATTTTTATTTATTGTTCAATCGAGATGAAATCACTTTCAATGAGTGTTTTATAGGGAATGAAGCTGAATTCGGTCAAAAATTTCTCCAGAAAAAAATGCATTCAAAAGTGTACCGAAAAAATCGCATGTTTTTTTTCTTCAAGATACAAAATCCGTGACAACGATTTCTTATTTAAAATTGAATTTTAACAGTTTATTGAATGAATATCGTTACATTGTTTGAATTAAAGCAAAATGTATAAAAATAATGGTTTCAGTGAACATATTTTAAAATAGTGAAGAAATACTCAAAGTATGCTTCTTTGGCCGTGAAACGTCGATTTTGAAAATGTTATTAAAAATCGAGGTAAATTTTTAATTATTGTTCAATCAAGATGAAATCACTTTCAAAGAGTGTTTTATAGGGAATTAAGCTGAATTCGGTCAAACATTTCTCCAAAAAAAATGCATTCAAAAGTGTACCGAAAAAATCGCGTTTTTTTCTTCAAGATACAATATCCGTGACAACGATTTCTTATTGAAAATTGAATTTTAACAGTTTTTTGAATGAATATCGTTACATTGCTTGAATTAAAGCAAAAAGTATAAAAATAATGGTTTCAGTGAATATATTTGTAAATAGTGAACAAATACTCAAAATGTTTTTCTTAGGCCGAGTTACGTCGATTTTGAAAATGTAATTAAAAATCGAGGTATATTTTTATTTATTGTTCAATCGAGATGAAATCACTTTTATTGAGTGTTTTATAGGGAATTAAGCTGAATTCGTTCAAAAATTTCTACAGAAAAAAATGCATTCAAAAAAGTACCGAAAAAATCGCATGTTTTTTTTCTTCAAGATACAAAATCCGTGACAACGATTTCTTATTTAAAATTGAATTTTAACAGTTTGTTGAATGAATATCGTTACATTTGCTTGCATTAAAGCAAAAAGTATAAAAATAATGGTTTCAGTGGTTATTTTTGAAAGTAGTGAAGAAATACTCAAAATGTTTTTCTTAGGCCGAGTTACGTCGATTTTGAAAATGTTATTAAAAATCTAGGTACATTTTTATTTATTGTTCAATCGAGATGAAATCACTTTCAATGAGTGTTTTATAGGGAATTGAGCTGAATTCGGTCAAAAATTTCTCCAGAAAAAAATGCATTCAAAAGTGTACCGAAAAAATCGCATGTTTTTTTTCCTCAAGATACAAAATCCGTGACAACGATTTCTTATTTAAAATTGAATTTTAACAGTTTATTGAATGAATATCGTTACATTGTTTGAATTAAAGCAAAATGTATAAAAATAATGGTTTCAGTGAACATATTTTAAAATAGTGAAGAAATACTCAAAGTATGCTTCTTTGGCCGTGAAACGTCGATTTTGAAAATGTTATTAAAAATCGAGGTAAATTTTTAATTATTGTTCAATCAAGATGAAATCACTTTCAAAGAGTGTTTTATAGGGAATTAAGCTGAATTCGGTCAAACATTTCTCCAAAAAAAATGCATTCAAAAGTGTACCGAAAAAATCGCGTTTTTTTCTTCAAGATACAATATCCGTGACAACGATTTCTTATTGAAAATTGAATTTTAACAGTTTTTTGAATGAATATCGTTACATTGCTTGAATTAAAGCAAAAAGTATAAAAATAATGGTTTCAGTGAATATATTTGTAAATAGTGAACAAATACTCAAAATGTTTTTCTTAGGCCGAGTTACGTCGATTTTGAAAATGTAATTAAAAATCGAGGTATATTTTTATTTATTGTTCAATCGAGATGAAATCACTTTTATTGAGTGTTTTATAGGGAATTAAGCTGAATTCGGTCAAAAATTTCTACAGAAAAAAATGCATTCAAAAGTGTACCGAAAAAATCGCATGTTTTTTTTCTTCAAGATACAAAATCCGTGACAACGATTTCTTATTTAAAATTGAATTTTAACAGTTTGTTGAATGAATATCGTTACATTTGCTTGCATTAAAGCAAAAAGTATAAAAATAATGGTTTCAGTGGTTATTTTTGAAAGTAGTGAAGAAATACTCAAAATGTTTTTCTTAGGCCGAGTTACGTCGATTTTGAAAATGTTATTAAAAATCTAGGTACATTTTTATTTATTGTTCAATCGAGATGAAATCACTTTCAATGAGTGTTTTATAGGGAATTAAGCTGAATTCGGTCAAAAATTTCTCCAGAAAAAAATGCATTCAAAAGTGTACCGAAAAAATCGCATGTTTTTTTTCTTCAAGATACAAAATCCGTGACAACGATTTCTTATTTAAAATTGAATTTTAACAGTTTATTGAATGAATATCGTTACATTGTTTGAATTAAAGCAAAATGTATAAAAATAATGGTTTCAGTGAACATATTTTAAAATAGTGAAGAAATACTCAAAGTATGCTTCTTTGGCCGTGAAACGTCGATTTTGAAAATGTTATTAAAAATCGAGGTAAATTTTTAATTATTGTTCAATCAAGATGAAATCACTTTCAAAGAGTGTTTTATAGGGAATTAAGCTGAATTCGGTCAAACATTTCTCCAAAAAAAATGCATTCAAAAGTGTACCGAAAAAATCGCGTTTTTTTCTTCAAGATACAATATCCGTGACAACGATTTCTTATTGAAAATTGAATTTTAACAGTTTTTTGAATGAATATCGTTACATTGCTTGAATTAAAGCAAAAAGTATAAAAATAATGGTTTCAGTGAATATATTTGTAAATAGTGAACAAATACTCAAAATGTTTTTCTTAGGCCGAGTTACGTCGATTTTGAAAATGTAATTAAAAATCGAGGTATATTTTTATTTATTGTTCAATCGAGATGAAATCACTTTTATTGAGTGTTTTATAGGGAATTAAGCTGAATTCGTTCAAAAATTTCTACAGAAAAAAATGCATTCAAAAAAGTACCGA
This sequence comes from Phalangium opilio, assembly GCF_054372755.1. Taxonomy (NCBI): domain Eukaryota; kingdom Metazoa; phylum Arthropoda; class Arachnida; order Opiliones; family Phalangiidae; genus Phalangium; species Phalangium opilio. Next base: position 6,627,600 of record NW_028324255.1, read on the forward strand.
AAAAATCGCATGTTTTTTTTCTTCAAGATACAAAATCCGTGACAACGATTTCTTATTTAAAATTGAATTTTAACAGTTTGTTGAATGAATATCGTTACATTTGCTTGCATTAAAGCAAAAAGTATAAAAATAATGGTTTCAGTGGTTATTTTTGAAAGTAGTGAAGAAATACTCAAAATGTTTTTCTTAGGCCGAGTTACGTCGATTTTGAAAATGTTATTAAAAATCTAGGTACATTTTTATTTATTGTTCAATCGAGATGAAATCACTTTCAATGAGTGTTTTATAGGGAATTGAGCTGAATTCGGTCAAAAATTTCTCCAGAAAAAAATGCATTCAAAAGTGTACCGAAAAAATCGCATGTTTTTTTTCTTCAAGATACAAAATCCGTGACAACGATTTCTTATTTAAAATTGAATTTTAACAGTTTATTGAATGAATATCGTTACATTGTTTGAATTAAAGCAAAATGTATAAAAATAATGGTTTCAGTGAACATATTTTAAAATAGTGAAGAAATACTCAAAGTATGCTTCTTTGGCCGTGAAACGTCGATTTTGAAAATGTTATTAAAAATCGAGGTAAATTTTTAATTATTGTTCAATCAAGATGAAATCACTTTCAAAGAGTGTTTTATAGGGAATTAAGCTGAATTCGGTCAAACATTTCTCCAAAAAAAATGCATTCAAAAGTGTACCGAAAAAATCGCGTTTTTTTCTTCAAGATACAATATCCGTGACAACGATTTCTTATTGAAAATTGAATTTTAACAGTTTTTTGAATGAATATCGTTACATTTGCTTGCATTAAAGCAAAAAGTATAAAAATAATGGTTTCAGTGGTTATTTTTGAAAGTAGTGAAGAAATACTCAAAATGTTTTTCTTAGGCCGAGTTACGTCGATTTTGAAAATGTTATTAAAAATCTAGGTACATTTTTATTTATTGTTCAATCGAGATGAAATCACTTTCAATGAGTGTTTTATAGGGAATTAAGCTGAATTCGGTCAAAAATTTCTCCAGAAAAAAATGCATTCAAAAGTGTACCGAAAAAATCGCATGTTTTTTTTCTTCAAGATACAAAATCCGTGACAACGATTTCTTATTTAAAATTGAATTTTAACAGTTTATTGAGTGAATATCGTTACATTGTTTGAATTAAAGCAAAATGTATAAAAATAATGGTTTCAGTGAACATATTTGAAAATAGTGAAGAAATACTCAAAGTATGCTTCTTTGGCCGTGAAACGTCGATTTTGAAAATGTTATTAAAAATCGAGGTAAATTTTTAATTATTGTTCAATCAAGATGAAATCACTTTCAAAGAGTGTTTTATAGGGAATTAAGCTGAATTCGGTCAAACATTTCTCCAAAAAAAATGCATTCAAAAGTGTACCGAAAAAATCGCATGTTTTTTTCTTCAAGATACAATATCCGTGACAACGATTTCTTATTGAAAATTGAATTTTAACAGTTTTTTGAATGAATATCGTTACATTGCTTGAATTAAAGCAAAAAGTATAAAAATAATGGTTTCAGTGGTTATATTTGAAAATAGTGAAGAAATACTCAAAATATGCTTCTTTGGCCGTGAAACGTCGATTTTGAAAATGTTATTAAAAATCGAGGTACATTTTTATTTATTGTTCAATCGAGATGAAATCACTTTCAAAGAGTGTTTTATAGGGAATTAAGCTGAATTCGGTCAAACATTTCTCCAAAAAAAATGCATTCAAAAGTGTACCGAAAAAATCGCATGTTTTTTTCTTCAAGATACAAAATCCGTGACAACGATTTCTTATTTAAAATTGAATTTTAACAGTTTGTTGAATGAATATCGTTACATTTGCTTGAATTAACGCAAAAATTTCAAAAATAATGGTTTCAGTGGTTATATTTGAAAACAGTGAACAAATACTCAAAATGTTTTTCTTAGGCCGAGTTACGTCGATTTTGAAAATGTTATTAAAAATCGAGGTACATTTTTATTTATTGTTCAATCGAGATGAAATCACTTTCAATGAGTGTTTTATAGGGAATTAAGCTGAATTCGGTCAAAAATTTCTCCAGAAAAAAATGCATTCAAAAAAGTACCGAAAAAATTGCATGTTTTTCTTCTTCAAGATACAAAATCCGTGACAACGATTTCTTATTGAAAAATTGAATTTTAACAGTTTTTTGAATGAATATCGTTACATTTGCTTGAATTAAAGCAAAAAGTATAAAAATAATGGTTTCAGTGAATATATTTGTAAATAGTGAACAAATACTCAAAATGTTTTTCTTAGGCCGAGTTACGTCGATTTTGAAAATGTTATTAAAAATCGAGGTATATTTTTATTTATTGTTCAATCGAGATGAAATCACTTAAATTGAGTGTTTTATAGGGAATTAAGCTGAATTCGGTCAAAAATTTCTCCAGAAAAAAATGCATTCAAAAAAGTACCGAAAAAATCGCATGTTTTTTTTCTTCAAGATACAAAATCCGTGACAACGATTTCTTATTTAAAATTGAATTTTAACAGTTTGTTGAATGAATATCGTTACATTTGCTTGCATTAAAGCAAAAAGTATAAAAATAATGGTTTCAGTGGTTATTTTTGAAAATAGTGAAGAAATACTCAAAATATGCTTCTTTGGCCGTGAAACGTCGATTTTGAAAATGTTATTAAAAATCGAGGTACATTTTTTTTATTGTTCAATCGAGATGAAATCACTTTTAATGAGTGTTTTATAGGGAATTAAGCTGAATTCGGTCAAAAATTTCTCCTGAAAAAAATGCATTCAAAAAAGTACCGAAAAAATCGCATGTTTTTCTTCTTCAAGATACAAAATCCGTGACAACGATTTCTTATTGAAAAATTTAATTTTAACAGTTTTTTGATTGAATATCGTTACATTTGCTTGAATTAAAGCAAAAAGTATAAAAATAATGGTTTCAGTGAACATATTTTAAAATAGTGAAGAAATACTCAAAGTATGCTTCTTTGGCCGTGAAACGTCGATTTTGAAAATGTTATTAAAAATCGAGGTAAATTTTTAATTATTGTTCAATCAAGATGAAATCACTTTCAAAGAGTGTTTTATAGGGAATTAAGCTGAATTCGGTCAAACATTTCTCCAAAAAAAATGCATTCAAAAGTGTACCGAAAAAATCGCGTTTTTTTCTTCAAGATACAATATCCGTGACAACGATTTCTTATTGAAAATTGAATTTTAACAGTTTTTTGAATGAATATCGTTACATTGCTTGAATTAAAGCAAAAAGTATAAAAATAATGGTTTCAGTGAATATATTTGTAAATAGTGAACAAATACTCAAAATGTTTTTCTTAGGCCGAGTTACGTCGATTTTGAAAATGTAATTAAAAATCGAGGTATATTTTTATTTATTGTTCAATCGAGATGAAATCACTTTTATTGAGTGTTTTATAGGGAATTAAGCTGAATTCGGTCAAAAATTTCTACAGAAAAAAATGCATTCAAAAAAGTACCGAAAAAATCGCATGTTTTTTTTCTTCAAGATACAAAATCCGTGACAACGATTTCTTATTTAAAATTGAATTTTAACAGTTTGTTGAATGAATATCGTTACATTTGCTTGCATTAAAGCAAAAAGTATAAAAATAATGGTTTCAGTGGTTATTTTTGAAAGTAGTGAAGAAATACTCAAAATGTTTTTCTTAGGCCGAGTTACGTCGATTTTGAAAATGTTATTAAAAATCTAGGTACATTTTTATTTATTGTTCAATCGAGATGAAATCACTTTCAATGAGTGTTTTATAGGGAATTAAGCTGAATTCGGTCAAAAATTTCTCCAGAAAAAAATGCATTCAAAAGTGTACCGAAAAAATCGCATGTTTTTTTTCTTCAAGATACAAAATCCGTGACAACGATTTCTTATTTAAAATTGAATTTTAACAGTTTATTGAATGAATATCGTTACATTGTTTGAATTAAAGCAAAATGTATAAAAATAATGGTTTCAGTGAACATATTTGAAAATAGTGAAGAAATACTCAAAGTATGCTTCTTTGGCCGTGAAACGTCGATTTTGAAAATGTTATTAAAAATCGAGGTAAATTTTTAATTATTGTTCAATCAAGATGAAATCACTTTCAAAGAGTGTTTTATAGGGAATTAAGCTGAATTCGGTCAAACATTTCTCCAAAAAAAATGCATTCAAAAGTGTACCGAAAAAATCGCATGTTTTTTTCTTCAAGATACAATATCCGTGACAACGATTTCTTATTGAAAATTGAATTTTAACAGTTTTTTGAATGAATATCGTTACATTGCTTGAATTAAAGCAAAAAGTATAAAAATAATGGTTTCAGTGGTTATATTTGAAAATAGTGAAGAAATACTCAAAATATGCTTCTTTGGCCGTGAAACGTCGATTTTGAAAATGTTATTAAAAATCGAGGTACATTTTTATTTATTGTTCAATCGAGATGAAATCACTTTTAATGAGTGTTTTATAGGCAATTAAGCTGAATTCGGTCAAAAATTTCTCCTGAAAAAAATGCATTCAAAAGTGTACCGAAAAAATCGCATGTTTTTTTTCTTCAAGATACAAAATCCGTGACAACGATTTCTTATTTAAAATTGAATTTTAACAGTTTGTTGAATGAATATCGTTACATTTGCTTGAATTAACGCAAAAATTTCAAAAATAATGGTTTCAGTGGTTATATTTGAAAACAGTGAACAAATACTCAAAATGTTTTTCTTAGGCCGAGTTACGTCGATTTTGAAAATGTTATTAAAAATCGAGGTACATTTTTATTTATTGTTCAATCGAGATGAAATCACTTTCAATGAGTGTTTTATAGGGAATTAAGCTGAATTCGGTCAAAAATTTCTCCAGAAAAAAATGCATTCAAAAAAGTACCGAAAAAATTGCATGTTTTTCTTCTTCAAGATACAAAATCCGTGACAACGATTTCTTATTGAAAAATTGAATTTTAACAGTTTTTTGAATGAATATCGTTACATTTGCTTGAATTAAAGCAAAAAGTATAAAAATAATGGTTTCAGTGAATATATTTGTAAATAGTGAACAAATACTCAAAATGTTTTTCTTAGGCCGAGTTACGTCGATTTTGAAAATGTTATTAAAAATCGAGGTATATTTTTATTTATTGTTCAATCGAGATGAAATCACTTAAATTGAGTGTTTTATAGGGAATTAAGCTGAATTCGGTCAAAAATTTCTCCAGAAAAAAATGCATTCAAAAAAGTACCGAAAAAATCGCATGTTTTTTTTCTTCAAGATACAAAATCCGTGACAACGATTTCTTATTTAAAATTGAATTTTAACAGTTTGTTGAATGAATATCGTTACATTTGCTTGCATTAAAGCAAAAAGTATAAAAATAATGGTTTCAGTGGTTATTTTTGAAAATAGTGAAGAAATACTCAAAATATGCTTCTTTGGCCGTGAAACGTCGATTTTGAAAATGTTATTAAAAATCGAGGTACATTTTTTTTATTGTTCAATCGAGATGAAATCACTTTTAATGAGTGTTTTATAGGGAATTAAGCTGAATTCGGTCAAAAATTTCTCCTGAAAAAAATGCATTCAAAAAAGTACCGAAAAAATCGCATGTTTTTCTTCTTCAAGATACAAAATCCGTGACAACGATTTCTTATTGAAAAATTTAATTTTAACAGTTTTTTGATTGAATATCGTTACATTTGCTTGAATTAAAGCAAAAAGTATAAAAATAATGGTTTCAGTGAACATATTTGAAAATAGTGAAGAAATACTCAAAGTAAGCTTCTTTGGCCGTGAAACGTCGATTTTGAAAATGTTATTAAAAATCGAGGTAAATTTTTAATTATTGTTCAATCGAGATGAAATCACTTTCAATGAGTGTATTATAGGGAATTAAGCTGAATTCGGTCAAACATTTCTCCAGAAAAAAAAGCATTCAAAAAAGTACCGAAAAAATCGCATGTTTTTCTTCTTCAAGATACAAAATCCGTGACAACGATTTCTTATTTAAAATTGAAATTTAACAGTTTGTTGAATGAATATCGTTACATTTGCTTGAATTAACGCAAAAATTACAAAAATAATGGTTTCAGTGGTTATATTTGAAAACAGTGAACAAATACTCAAAATGTTTTTCTTAGGCCGAGTTACGTCGATTTTGAAAATGTTATTTAAAATCGAGGTACATTTTAATTTATTGTTCAATCGAGATGAAATCACTTTTATTGAGTGTTTTATAGGGAATTAAGCTGAATTCGGTCAAAAATTTCTCCAGAAAAAAATGCATTCAAAAGTGTACCGAAAAATCGCATGTTTTTTTTCTTCAAGATACAAAATCCGTGACAACGATTTCTTATTTAAAATTGAATTTTAAAAGTTTTTTGAATGAATATCGTTACATTTGCTTGAATTAAAGCAAAAAGTATAAAAATAATGGTTTCAGTGAATATATTTGTAAATAGTGAACAAATACTCAAAATGTTTTTCTTAGGCCGAGTTACGTCGATTTTGAAAATGTAATTAAAAATCGAGGTATATTTTTATTTATTGTTCAATCGAGATGAAATCACTTTTATTGAGTGTTTTATAGGGAATTAAGCTGAATTCGGTCAAAAATTTCTACAGAAAAAAATGCATTCAAAAAAGTACCGAAAAAATCGCATGTTTTTTTTCTTCAAGATACAAAATCCGTGACAACGATTTCTTATTTAAAATTGAATTTTAACAGTTTGTTGAATGAATATCGTTACATTTGCTTGCATTAAAGCAAAAAGTATAAAAATAATGGTTTCAGTGGTTATTTTTGAAAGTAGTGAAGAAATACTCAAAATGTTTTTCTTAGGCCGAGTTACGTCGATTTTGAAAATGTTATTAAAAATCTAGGTACATTTTTATTTATTGTTCAATCGAGATGAAATCACTTTCAATGAGTGTTTTATAGGGAATTAAGCTGAATTCGGTCAAAAATTTCTCCAGAAAAAAATGCATTCAAAAGTGTACCGAAAAAAATCGCATGTTTTTTTTCTTCAAGATACAAAATCCGTGACAACGATTTCTTATTTAAAATTGAATTTTAACAGTTTATTGAATGAATATCGTTACATTGTTTGAATTAAAGCAAAATGTATAAAAATAATGGTTTCAGTGAACATATTTGAAAATAGTGAAGAAATACTCAAAGTATGCTTCTTTGGCCGTGAAACGTCGATTTTGAAAATGTTATTAAAAATCGAGGTAAATTTTTAATTATTGTTCAATCAAGATGAAATCACTTTCAAAGAGTGTTTTATAGGGAATTAAGCTGAATTCGGTCAAACATTTCTCCAAAAAAAATGCATTCAAAAGTGTACCGAAAAAATCGCATGTTTTTTTCTTCAAGATACAATATCCGTGACAACGATTTCTTATTGAAAATTGAATTTTAACAGTTTTTTGAATGAATATCGTTACATTGCTTGAATTAAAGCAAAAAGTATAAAAATAATGGTTTCAGTGGTTATATTTGAAAATAGTGAAGAAATACTCAAAATATGCTTCTTTGGCCGTGAAACGTCGATTTTGAAAATGTTATTAAAAATCGAGGTACATTTTTATTTATTGTTCAATCGAGATGAAATCACTTTTAATGAGTGTTTTATAGGCAATTAAGCTGAATTCGGTCAAAAATTTCTCCTGAAAAAAATGCATTCAAAAGTGTACCGAAAAAATCGCATGTTTTTTTTCTTCAAGATACAAAATCCGTGACAACGATTTCTTATTTAAAATTGAATTTTAACAGTTTGTTGAATGAATATCGTTACATTTGCTTGAATTAACGCAAAAATTTCAAAAATAATGGTTTCAGTGGTTATATTTGAAAACAGTGAACAAATACTCAAAATGTTTTTCTTAGGCCGAGTTACGTCGATTTTGAAAATGTTATTAAAAATCGAGGTACATTTTTATTTATTGTTCAATCGAGATGAAATCACTTTCAATGAGTGTTTTATAGAGAATTAAGCTGAATTCGGTCAAAAATTTCTCCAGAAAAAAATGCATTCAAAAAAGTACCGAAAAAATTGCATGTTTTTCTTCTTCAAGATACAAAATCCGTGACAACGATTTCTTATTGAAAAATTGAATTTTAACAGTTTTTTGAATGAATATCGTTACATTTGCTTGAATTAAAGCAAAAAGTATAAAAATAATGGTTTCAGTGAATATATTTGTAAATAGTGAACAAATACTCAAAATGTTTTTCTTAGGCCGAGTTACGTCGATTTTGAAAATGTTATTAAAAATCGAGGTATATTTTTATTTATTGTTCAATCGAGATGAAATCACTTAAATTGAGTGTTTTATAGGGAATTAAGCTGAATTCGGTCAAAAATTTCTCCAGAAAAAAATGCATTCAAAAAAGTACCGAAAAAATCGCATGTTTTTTTTCTTCAAGATACAAAATCCGTGACAACGATTTCTTATTTAAAATTGAATTTTAACAGTTTGTTGAATGAATATCGTTACATTTGCTTGCATTAAAGCAAAAAGTATAAAAATAATGGTTTCAGTGGTTATTTTTGAAAATAGTGAAGAAATACTCAAAATATGCTTCTTTGGCCGTGAAACGTCGATTTTGAAAATGTTATTAAAAATCGAGGTACATTTTTTTTATTGTTCAATCGAGATGAAATCACTTTTAATGAGTGTTTTATAGGGAATTAAGCTGAATTCGGTCAAAAATTTCTCCTGAAAAAAATGCATTCAAAAAAGTACCGAAAAAATCGCATGTTTTTCTTCTTCAAGATACAAAATCCGTGACAACGATTTCTTATTGAAAAATTTAATTTTAACAGTTTTTTGATTGAATATCGTTACATTTGCTTGAATTAAAGCAAAAAGTATAAAAATAATGGTTTCAGTGAACATATTTGAAAATAGTGAAGAAATACTCAAAGTAAGCTTCTTTGGCCGTGAAACGTCGATTTTGAAAATGTTATTAAAAATCGAGGTAAATTTTTAATTATTGTTCAATCGAGATGAAATCACTTTCAATGAGTGTTTTATAGGGAATTAAGCTGAATTCGGTCAAACATTTCTCCAGAAAAAAAAGCATTCAAAAAAGTACCGAAAAAATCGCATGTTTTTCTTCTTCAAGATACAAAATCCGTGACAACGATTTCTTATTTAAAATTGAAATTTAACAGTTTGTTGAATGAATATCGTTACATTTGCTTGAATTAACGCAAAAATTACAAAAATAATGGTTTCAGTGGTTATATTTGAAAACAGTGAACAAATACTCAAAATGTTTTTCTTAGGCCGAGTTACGTCGATTTTGAAAATGTTATTTAAAATCGAGGTACATTTTAATTTATTGTTCAATCGAGATGAAATCACTTTTATTGAGTGTTTTATAGGGAATTAAGCTGAATTCGGTCAAAAATTTCTCCAGAAAAAAATGCATTCAAAAGTGTACCGAAAAATCGCATGTTTTTTTTCTTCAAGATACAAAATCCGTGACAACGATTTCTTATTTAAAATTGAATTTTAAAAGTTTTTTGAATGAATATCGTTACATTTGCTTGAATTAAAGCAAAAAGTATAAAAATAATGGTTTCAGTGAATATATTTGTAAATAGTGAACAAATACTCAAAATGTTTTTCTTAGGCCGAGTTACGTCGATTTTGAAAATGTAATTAAAAATCGAGGTATATTTTTATTTATTGTTCAATCGAGATGAAATCACTTTTATTGAGTGTTTTATAGGGAATTAAGCTGAATTCGGTCAAAAATTTCTACAGAAAAAAATGCATTCAAAAAAGTACCGAAAAAATCGCATGTTTTTTTTCTTCAAGATACAAAATCCGTGACAACGATTTCTTATTTAAAATTGAATTTTAACAGTTTGTTGAATGAATATCGTTACATTTGCTTGCATTAAAGCAAAAAGTATAAAAATAATGGTTTCAGTGGTTATTTTTGAAAGTAGTGAAGAAATACTCAAAATGTTTTTCTTAGGCCGAGTTACGTCGATTTTGAAAATGTTATTAAAAATCTAGGTACATTTTTATTTATTGTTCAATCGAGATGAAATCACTTTCAATGAGTGTTTTATAGGGAATTAAGCTGAATTCGGTCAAAAATTTCTCCAGAAAAAAATGCATTCAAAAGTGTACCGAAAAAATCGCATGTTTTTTTTCTTCAAGATACAAAATCCGTGACAACGATTTCTTATTTAAAATTGAATTTTAACAGTTTATTGAATGAATATCGTTACATTGTTTGAATTAAAGCAAAATGTATAAAAATAATGGTTTCAGTGAACATATTTGAAAATAGTGAAGAAATACTCAAAGTATGCTTCTTTGGCCGTGAAACGTCGATTTTGAAAATGTTATTAAAAATCGAGGTAAATTTTTAATTATTGTTCAATCAAGATGAAATCACTTTCAAAGAGTGTTTTATAGGGAATTAAGCTGAATTCGGTCAAACATTTCTCCAAAAAAAATGCATTCAAAAGTGTACCGAAAAAATCGCATGTTTTTTTCTTCAAGATACAATATCCGTGACAACGATTTCTTATTGAAAATTGAATTTTAACAGTTTTTTGAATGAATATCGTTACATTGCTTGAATTAAAGCAAAAAGTATAAAAATAATGGTTTCAGTGGTTATATTTGAAAATAGTGAAGAAATACTCAAAATATGCTTCTTTGGCCGTGAAACGTCGATTTTGAAAATGTTATTAAAAATCGAGGTACATTTTTATTTATTGTTCAATCGAGATGAAATCACTTTTAATGAGTGTTTTATAGGCAATTAAGCTGAATTCGGTCAAAAATTTCTCCTGAAAAAAATGCATTCAAAAGTGTACCGAAAAAATCGCATGTTTTTTTTCTTCAAGATACAAAATCCGTGACAACGATTTCTTATTTAAAATTGAATTTTAACAGTTTGTTGAATGAATATCGTTACATTTGCTTGAATTAACGCAAAAATTTCAAAAATAATGGTTTCAGTGGTTATATTTGAAAACAGTGAACAAATACTCAAAATGTTTTTCTTAGGCCGAGTTACGTCGATTTTGAAAATGTTATTAAAAATCGAGGTACATTTTTATTTATTGTTCAATCGAGATGAAATCACTTTCAATGAGTGTTTTATAGAGAATTAAGCTGAATTCGGTCAAAAATTTCTCCAGAAAAAAATGCATTCAAAAAAGTACCGAAAAAATTGCATGTTTTTCTTCTTCAAGATACAAAATCCGTGACAACGATTTCTTATTGAAAAATTGAATTTTAACAGTTTTTTGAATGAATATCGTTACATTTGCTTGAATTAAAGCAAAAAGTATAAAAATAATGGTTTCAGTGAATATATTTGTAAATAGTGAACAAATACTCAAAATGTTTTTCTTAGGCCGAGTTACGTCGATTTTGAAAATGTTATTAAAAATCGAGGTATATTTTTATTTATTGTTCAATCGAGATGAAATCACTTAAATTGAGTGTTTTATAGGGAATTAAGCTGAATTCGGTCAAAAATTTCTCCAGAAAAAAATGCATTCAAAAAAGTACCGAAAAAATCGCATGTTTTTTTTCTTCAAGATACAAAATCCGTGACAACGATTTCTTATTTAAAATTGAATTTTAACAGTTTGTTGAATGAATATCGTTACATTTGCTTGCATTAAAGCAAAAAGTATAAAAATAATGGTTTCAGTGGTTATTTTTGAAAATAGTGAAGAAATACTCAAAATATGCTTCTTTGGCCGTGAAACGTCGATTTTGAAAATGTTATTAAAAATCGAGGTACATTTTTTTTATTGTTCAATCGAGATGAAATCACTTTTAATGAGTGTTTTATAGGGAATTAAGCTGAATTCGGTCAAAAATTTCTCCTGAAAAAAATGCATTCAAAAAAGTACCGAAAAAATCGCATGTTTTTCTTCTTCAAGATACAAAATCCGTGACAACGATTTCTTATTGAAAAATTTAATTTTAACAGTTTTTTGATTGAATATCGTTACATTTGCTTGAATTAAAGCAAAAAGTATAAAAATAATGGTTTCAGTGAACATATTTGAAAATAGTGAAGAAATACTCAAAGTAAGCTTCTTTGGCCGTGAAACGTCGATTTTGAAAATGTTATTAAAAATCGAGGTAAATTTTTAATTATTGTTCAATCGAGATGAAATCACTTTCAATGAGTGTTTTATAGGGAATTAAGCTGAATTCGGTCAAACATTTCTCCAGAAAAAAAAGCATTCAAAAAAGTACCGAAAAAATCGCATGTTTTTCTTCTTCAAGATACAAAATCCGTGACAACGATTTCTTATTTAAAATTGAAATTTAACAGTTTGTTGAATGAATATCGTTACATTTGCTTGAATTAACGCAAAAATTACAAAAATAATGGTTTCAGTGGTTATATTTGAAAACAGTGAACAAATACTCAAAATGTTTTTCTTAGGCCGAGTTACGTCGATTTTGAAAATGTTATTTAAAATCGAGGTACATTTTAATTTATTGTTCAATCGAGATGAAATCACTTTTATTGAGTGTTTTATAGGGAATTAAGCTGAATTCGGTCAAAAATTTCTCCAGAAAAAAATGCATTCAAAAGTGTACCGAAAAATCGCATGTTTTTTTTCTTCAAGATACAAAATCCGTGACAACGATTTCTTATTTAAAATTGAATTTTAAAAGTTTTTTGAATGAATATCGTTACATTTGCTTGAATTAAAGCAAAAAGTATAAAAATAATGGTTTCAGTGAATATATTTGTAAATAGTGAACAAATACTCAAAATGTTTTTCTTAGGCCGAGTTACGTCGATTTTGAAAATGTAATTAAAAATCGAGGTATATTTTTATTTATTGTTCAATCGAGATGAAATCACTTTTATTGAGTGTTTTATAGGGAATTAAGCTGAATTCGGTCAAAAATTTCTACAGAAAAAAATGCATTCAAAAAAGTACCGAAAAAATCGCATGTTTTTTTTCTTCAAGATACAAAATCCGTGACAACGATTTCTTATTTAAAATTGAATTTTAACAGTTTGTTGAATGAATATCGTTACATTTGCTTGCATTAAAGCAAAAAGTATAAAAATAATGGTTTCAGTGGTTATTTTTGAAAGTAGTGAAGAAATACTCAAAATGTTTTTCTTAGGCCGAGTTACGTCGATTTTGAAAATGTTATTAAAAATCTAGGTACATTTTTATTTATTGTTCAATCGAGATGAAATCACTTTCAATGAGTGTTTTATAGGGAATTAAGCTGAATTCGGTCAAAAATTTCTCCAGAAAAAAATGCATTCAAAAGTGTACCGAAAAAATCGCATGTTTTTTTTCTTCAAGATACAAAATCCGTGACAACGATTTCTTATTTAAAATTGAATTTTAACAGTTTATTGAATGAATATCGTTACATTGTTTGAATTAAAGCAAAATGTATAAAAATAATGGTTTCAGTGAACATATTTGAAAATAGTGAAGAAATACTCAAAGTATGCTTCTTTGGCCGTGAAACGTCGATTTTGAAAATGTTATTAAAAATCGAGGTAAATTTTTAATTATTGTTCAATCAAGATGAAATCACTTTCAAAGAGTGTTTTATAGGGAATTAAGCTGAATTCGGTCAAACATTTCTCCAAAAAAAATGCATTCAAAAGTGTACCGAAAAAATCGCGTTTTTTTCTTCAAGATACAATATCCGTGACAACGATTTCTTATTGAAAATTGAATTTTAACAGTTTTTTGAATGAATATCGTTACATTGCTTGAATTAAAGCAAAAAGTATAAAAATAATGGTTTCAGTGAATATATTTGTAAATAGTGAACAAATACTCAAAATGTTTTTCTTAGGCCGAGTTACGTCGATTTTGAAAATGTAATTAAAAATCGAGGTATATTTTTATTTATTGTTCAATCGAGATGAAATCACTTTTATTGAGTGTTTTATAGGGAATTAAGCTGAATTCGGTCAAAAATTTCTACAGAAAAAAATGCATTCAAAAAAGTACCGAAAAAATCGCATGTTTTTTTTCTTCAAGATACAAAATCCGTGACAACGATTTCTTATTTAAAATTGAATTTTAACAGTTTGTTGAATGAATATCGTTACATTTGCTTGCATTAAAGCAAAAAGTATAAAAATAATGGTTTCAGTGGTTATTTTTGAAAGTAGTGAAGAAATACTCAAAATGTTTTTCTTAGGCCGAGTTACGTCGATTTTGAAAATGTTATTAAAAATCTAGGTACATTTTTATTTATTGTTCAATCGAGATGAAATCACTTTCAATGAGTGTTTTATAGGGAATTAAGCTGAATTCGGTCAAAAATTTCTCCAGAAAAAAATGCATTCAAAAGTGTACCGAAAAAATCGCATGTTTTTTTTCTTCAAGATACAAAATCCGTGACAACGATTTCTTATTTAAAATTGAATTTTAACAGTTTATTGAATGAATATCGTTACATTGTTTGAATTAAAGCAAAATGTATAAAAATAATGGTTTCAGTGAACATATTTGAAAATAGTGAAGAAATACTCAAAGTATGCTTCTTTGGCCGTGAAACGTCGATTTTGAAAATGTTATTAAAAATCGAGGTAAATTTTTAATTATTGTTCAATCAAGATGAAATCACTTTCAAAGAGTGTTTTATAGGGAATTAAGCTGAATTCGGTCAAACATTTCTCCAAAAAAAATGCATTCAAAAGTGTACCGAAAAAATCGCGTTTTTTTCTTCAAGATACAATATCCGTGACAACGATTTCTTATTGAAAATTGAATTTTAACAGTTTTTTGAATGAATATCGTTACATTGCTTGAATTAAAGCAAAAAGTATAAAAATAATGGTTTCAGTGAATATATTTGTAAATAGTGAACAAATACTCAAAATGTTTTTCTTAGGCCGAGTTACGTCGATTTTGAAAATGTAATTAAAAATCGAGGTATATTTTTATTTATTGTTCAATCGAGATGAAATCACTTTTATTGAGTGTTTTATAGGGAATTAAGCTGAATTCGGTCAAAAATTTCTACAGAAAAAAATGCATTCAAAAAAGTACCGAAAAAATCGCATGTTTTTTTTCTTCAAGATACAAAATCCGTGACAACGATTTCTTATTTAAAATTGAATTTTAACAGTTTGTTGAATGAATATCGTTACATTTGCTTGCATTAAAGCAAAAAGTATAAAAATAATGGTTTCAGTGGTTATTTTTGAAAGTAGTGAAGAAATACTCAAAATGTTTTTCTTAGGCCGAGTTACGTCGATTTTGAAAATGTTATTAAAAATCTAGGTACATTTTTATTTATTGTTCAATCGAGATGAAATCACTTTCAATGAGTGTTTTATAGGGAATTAAGCAGAATTCGGTCAAAAATTTCTCCAGAAAAAAATGCATTCAAAAGTGTACCGAAAAAATCGCATGTTTTTTTTCTTCAAGATACAAAATCCGTGACAACGATTTCTTATTTAAAATTGAATTTTAACAGTTTATTGAATGAATATCGTTACATTGTTTGAATTAAAGCAAAATGTATAAAAATAATGGTTTCAGTGAACATATTTGAAAATAGTGAAGAAATACTCAAAGTATGCTTCTTTGGCCGTGAAACGTCGATTTTGAAAATGTTATTAAAAATCGAGGTAAATTTTTAATTATTGTTCAATCAAGATGAAATCACTTTCAAAGAGTGTTTTATAGGGAATTAAGCTGAATTCGGTCAAACATTTCTCCAAAAAAAATGCATTCAAAAGTGTACCGAAAAAATCGCATGTTTTTTTCTTCAAGATACAATATCCGTGACAACGATTTCTTATTGAAAATTGAATTTTAACAGTTTTTTGAATGAATATCGTTACATTGCTTGAATTAAAGCAAAAAGTATAAAAATAATGGTTTCAGTGGTTATATTTGAAAATAGTGAAGAAATACTCAAAATATGCTTCTTTGGCCGTGAAACGTCGATTTTGAAAATGTTATTAAAAATCGAGGTACATTTTTATTTATTGTTCAATCGAGATGAAATCACTTTTAATGAGTGTTTTATAGGCAATTAAGCTGAATTCGGTCAAAAATTTCTCCTGAAAAAAATGCATTCAAAAGTGTACCGAAAAAATCGCATGTTTTTTTTCTTCAAGATACAAAATCCGTGACAACGATTTCTTATTTAAAATTGAATTTTAACAGTTTGTTGAATGAATATCGTTACATTTGCTTGAATTAACGCAAAAATTTCAAAAATAATGGTTTCAGTGGTTATATTTGAAAACAGTGAACAAATACTCAAAATGTTTTTCCTAGGCCGAGTTACGTCGATTTTGAAAATGTTATTAAAAATCGAGGTACATTTTTATTTATTGTTCAATCGAGATGAAATCACTTTCAATGAGTGTTTTATAGGGAATTAAGCTGAATTCGGTCAAAAATTTCTCCAGAAAAAAATGCATTCAAAAAAGTACCGAAAAAATTGCATGTTTTTCTTCTTCAAGATACAAAATCCGTGACAACGATTTCTTATTGAAAAATTGAATTTTAACAGTTTTTTGAATGAATATCGTTACATTTGCTTGAATTAAAGCAAAAAGTATAAAAATAATGGTTTCAGTGAATATATTTGTAAATAGTGAACAAATACTCAAAATGTTTTTCTTAGGCCGAGTTACGTCGATTTTGAAAATGTTATTAAAAATCGAGGTATATTTTTATTTATTGTTCAATCGAGATGAAATCACTTAAATTGAGTGTTTTATAGGGAATTAAGCTGAATTCGGTCAAAAATTTCTCCAGAAAAAAATGCATTCAAAAAAGTACCGAAAAAATCGCATGTTTTTTTTCTTCAAGATACAAAATCCGTGACAACGATTTCTTATTTAAAATTGAATTTTAACAGTTTGTTGAATGAATATCGTTACATTTGCTTGCATTAAAGCAAAAAGTATAAAAATAATGGTTTCAGTGGTTATTTTTGAAAATAGTGAAGAAATACTCAAAATATGCTACTTTGGCCGTGAAACGTCGATTTTGAAAATGTTATTAAAAATCGAGGTACATTTTTTTTATTGTTCAATCGAGATGAAATCACTTTTAATGAGTGTTTTATAGGGAATTAAGCTGAATTCGGTCATAAATTTCTCCTGAAAAAAATGCATTCAAAAAAGTACCGAAAAAATTGCATGTTTTTCTTCTTCAAGATACAAAATCCGTGACAACGATTTCTTATTGAAAAATTTAATTTTAACAGGTTTTTGATTGAATATCGTTACATTTGCTTGAATTAAAGCAAAAAGTATAAAAATAATGGTTTCAGTGAACATATTTGAAAATAGTGAAGAAATACTCAAAGTAAGCTTCTTTGGCCGTGAAACGTCGATTTTGAAAATGTTATTAAAAATCGAGGTAAATTTTTAATTATTGTTCAATCGAGATGAAATCACTTTCAATGAGTGTTTTATAGGGAATTAAGCTGAATTCGGTCAAACATTTCTCCAGAAAAAAAAGCATTCAAAAAAGTACCGAAAAAATCGCATGTTTTTCTTCTTCAAGATACAAAATCCGTGACAACGATTTCTTATTTAAAATTGAAATTTAACAGTTTGTTGAATGAATATCGTTACATTTGCTTGAATTAACGCAAAAATTACAAAAATAATGGTTTCAGTGGTTATATTTGAAAACAGTGAACAAATACTCAAAATGTTTTTCTTAGGCCGAGTTACGTCGATTTTGAAAATGTTATTTAAAATCGAGGTACATTTTAATTTATTGTTCAATCGAGATGAAATCACTTTTATTGAGTGTTTTATAGGGAATTAAGCTGAATTCGGTCAAAAATGTCTCCAGAAAAAAATGCATTCAAAAGTGTACCGAAAAATCGCATGTTTTTTTTCTTCAAGATACAAAATCCGTGACAACGATTTCTTATTTAAAATTGAATTTTAACAGTTTATTGAATGAATATCGTTACATTGCTTGAATTAAAGCAAAATGTATAAAAATAATGGTTTCAGTGAACATATTTGAAAATAGTGAAGAAATACTCAAAGTATGCTTCTTTGGCCGTGAAACGTCGATTTTGAAAATGTTATTAAAAATCGAGGTAAATTTTTAATTATTGTTCAATCAAGATGAAATCACTTTCAAAGAGTGTTTTATAGGGAATTAAGCTGAATTCGGTCAAACATTTCTCCAAAAAAATGCATTCAAAAGTGTACCGAAAAAATCGCATGTTTTTTTCTTCAAGATACAATATCCGTGACAACGATTTCTTATTGAAAATTGAATTTTAACAGTTTTTTGAATGAATATCGTTACATTGCTTGAATTAAAGCAAAAAGTATAAAAATAATGGTTTCAGTGGTTATATTTGAAAATAGTGAAGAAATACTCAAAATATGCTTCTTTGGCCGTGAAACGTCGATTTTGAAAATGTTATTAAAAATCGAGGTACATTTTTATTTATTGTTTAATCGAGATGAAATCACTTTTAATGAGTGTTTTATAGGCAATTAAGCTGAATTCGGTCAAAAATTTCTCCTGAAAAAAATGCATTCAAAAGTGTACCGAAAAAATCGCATGTTTTTTTTCTTCAAGATACAAAATCCGTGACAACGATTTCTTATTTAAAATTGAATTTTAACAGTTTGTTGAATGAATATCGTTACATTTGCTTGAATTAACGCAAAAATTTCAAAAATAATGGTTTCAGTGGTTATATTTGAAAACAGTGAACAAATACTCAAAATGTTTTTCTTAGGCCGAGTTACGTCGATTTTGAAAATGTTATTAAAAATCGAGGTACATTTTTATTTATTGTTCAATCGAGATGAAATCACTTTCAATGAGTGTTTTATAGGGAATTAAGCTGAATTCGGTCAAAAATTTCTCCAGAAAAAAATGCATTCAAAAAAGTACCGAAAAAATCGCATGTTTTTTTTCTTCAAGATACAAAATCCGTGACAACGATTTCTTATTTAATATTGAATTTTAACAGTTTGTTGAATGAATATCGTTACATTTGCTTGCATTAAAGCAAAAAGTATAAAAATAATGGTTTCAGTGGTTATTTTTGAAAATAGTGAAGAAATACTCAAAATATGCTTCTTTGGCCGTGAAACGTCGATTTTGAAAATGTTATTAAAAATCGAGGTACATTTTTATTTATTGTTCAATCGAGATGAAATCACTTTTAATGAGTGTTTTATAGGGAATTAAGCTGAATTCGGTCAAAAATTTCTCCTGAAAAAAATGCATTCAAAAAAGTACCGAAAAAATCGCATGTTTTTCTTCTTCAAGATACAAAATCCGTGACAACGATTTCTTATTGAAAAATTTAATTTTAACAGTTTTTTGATTGAATATCGTTACATTTGCTTGAATTAAAGCAAAAAGTATAAAAATAATGGTTTCAGTGAACATATTTGAAAATAGTGAAGAAATACTCAAAGTAAGCTTCTTTGGCCGTGAAACGTCGATTTTGAAAATGTTATTAAAAATCGAGGTAAATTTTTAATTATTGTTCAATCGAGATGAAATCACTTTCAATGAGTGTTTTATAGGGAATTAAGCTGAATTCGGTCAAACATTTCTCCAGAAAAAAAAGCATTCAAAAAAGTACCGAAAAAATCGCATGTTTTTCTTCTTCAAGATACAAAATCCGTGACAACGATTTCTTATTTAAAATTGAAATTTAACAGTTTGTTGAATGAATATCGTTACATTTGCTTGAATTAACGCAAAAATTACAAAAATAATGGTTTCAGTGGTTATATTTGAAAACAGTGAACAAATACTCAAAATGTTTTTCTTAGGCCGAGTTACGTCGATTTTGAAAATGTTATTTAAAATCGAGGTACATTTTAATTTATTGTTCAATCGAGATGAAATCACTTTTATTGAGTGTTTTATAGGGAATTAAGCTGAATTCGGTCAAAAATTTCTCCAGAAAAAAATGCATTCAAAAGTGTACCGAAAAATCGCATGTTTTTTTTCTTCAAGATACAAAATCCGTGACAACGATTTCTTATTTAAAATTGAATTTTAACAGTTTATTGAATGAATATCGTTACATTGCTTGAATTAAAGCAAAATGTATAAAAATAATGGTTTCAGTGAACATATTTGAAAATAGTGAAGAAATACTCAAAGTATGCTTCTTTGGCCGTGAAACGTCGATTTTGAAAATGTTATTAAAAATCGAGGTAAATTTTAATTATTGTTCAATCAAGATGAAATCACTTTCAAAGAGTGTTTTATAGGGAATTAAGCTGAATTCGGTCAAACATTTCTCCAAAAAAAATGCATTCAAAAGTGTACCGAAAAAATCGCATGTTTTTTTCTTCAAGATACAATATCCGTGACAACGATTTCTTATTGAAAATTGAATTTTAACAGTTTTTTGAATGAATATCGTTACATTGCTTGAATTAAAGCAAAAAGTATAAAAATAATGGTTTCAGTGGTTATATTTGAAAATAGTGAAGAAATACTCAAAATATGCTTCTTTGGCCGTGAAACGTCGATTTTGAAAATGTTATTAAAAATCGAGGTACATTTTTATTTATTGTTCAATCGAGATGAAATCACTTTTAATGAGTGTTTTATAGGCAATTAAGCTGAATTCGGTCAAAAATTTCTCCTGAAAAAAATGCATTCAAAAGTGTACCGAAAAAATCGCATGTTTTTTTTCTTCAAGATACAAAATCCGTGACAACGATTTCTTATTTAAAATTGAATTTTAACAGTTTGTTGAATGAATATCGTTACATTTGCTTGAATTAACGCAAAAATTTCAAAAATAATGGTTTCAGTGGTTATATTTGAAAACAGTGAACAAATACTCAAAATGTTTTTCTTAGGCCGAGTTACGTCGATTTTGAAAATGTTATTAAAAATCGAGGTACATTTTTATTTATTGTTCAATCGAGATGAAATCACTTTCAATGAGTGTTTTATAGGGAATTAAGCTGAATTCGGTCAAAAATTTCTCCAGAAAAAAATGCATTCAAAAAAGTACCGAAAAAATTGCATGTTTTTCTTCTTCAAGATACAAAATCCGTGACAACGATTTCTTATTGAAAAATTGAATTTAAACAGTTTTTTGAATGAATATCGTTACATTTGCTTGAATTAAAGCAAAAAGTATAAAAATAATGGTTTCAGTGAATATATTTGTAAATAGTGAACAAATACTCAAAATGTTTTTCTTAGGCCGAGTTACGTCGATTTTGAAAATGTTATTAAAAATCGAGGTATATTTTTATTTATTGTTCAATCGAGATGAAATCACTTAAATTGAGTGTTTTATAGGGAATTAAGCTGAATTCGGTCAAAAATTTCTCCAGAAAAAAATGCATTCAAAAAAGTACCGAAAAAATCGCATGTTTTTTTTCTTCAAGATACAAAATCCGTGACAACGATTTCTTATTTAAAATTGAATTTTAACAGTTTGTTGAATGAATATCGTTACATTTGCTTGAATTAACGCAAAAATTTCAAAAATAATGGTTTCAGTGGTTATATTTGAAAACAGTGAACAAATACTCAAAATGTTTTTCTTAGGCCGAGTTACGTCGATTTTGAAAATGTTATTAAAAATCGAGGTACATTTTTATTTATTGTTCAATCGAGATGAAATCACTTTCAATGAGTGTTTTATAGGGAATTAAGCTGAATTCGGTCAAAAATTTCTCCAGAAAAAAATGCATTCAAAAAAGTACCGAAAAAATCGCATGTTTTTCTTCTTCAAGATACAAAATCCGTGACAACGATTTCTTATTGAAAAATTGAATTTTAACAGTTTTTTGAATGAATATCGTTACATTTGCTTGAATTAAAGCAAAAAGTATAAAAATAATGGTTTCAGTGAATATTTTTGTAAATAGTGAAGAAATACTCAAAATATGCTTCGTTGGCGGTGAAACGTCGATTTTTAAAATGTTATTAAAAATCGAGGTACATTTTTAGTTATTGTTCAATCGAGATGAAATCACTTTTAATGAGTGTTTTATAGGGAATTAAGCTGAATTCGGTCAAACATTTCTCCAGAAAAAAATGCATTTAAAAGTGTACCGAAAAAATCGCATGTTTTTTTTCTTCAAGATACAAAATCCGTGACAACGATTTCTTTTTTAAAATTGAATTTTAACAGTTTGTTGAATGAATATCGTTACATTTGCTTGAATTAACGCAAAAAATACAAAAATAATGGTTTCAGTGGTTATATTTGAAAACAGTGAACAAATACTCAAAATGTTTTTCTTAGGCCGAGTTACGTCGATTTTGAAAATGTTATTAAAAATCGAGGTACATTTTTATTTATTGTTCAATCGAGATGAAATCACTTTCAATGAGTGTTTTATAGGGAATTAAGCTGAATTTGGTCAAAAATTTCTCCAGAAAAAAATGCATTCAAAAAAGTACCGAAAAAATCGCATGTTTTTCTTCATCAAGATACAAAATCCGTGACAACGATTTCTTATTGAAAAATTGAATTTTAACAGTTTTTTGAATGAATATCGTTACATTTGCTTGAATTATAGCAAAAAGTATAAAAATAATGGTTTCAGTGAATATATTTGTAAATAGTGAACAAATACTCAAAATGTTTTTCTTAGGCCGAGTTACGTCGATTTTGAAAATGTTATTAAAAATCGAGGTATATTTTTATTTATTGTTCAATCGAGATGAAATCACTTTTATTGAGTGTTTTATAGGGAATTAAGCTGAATTCGGTCAAAAATTTCTCCAGAAAAAAATGCATCCAAAAAAGTACCGAAAAAATCGCATGTTTTTTTTCTTCAAGATACAAAATCCGTGACAACTATTTCTTATTTAAAATTGAATTTTAACAGTTTGTTGAATGAATATCGTTACATTTGCTTGCATTAAAGCAAAAAGTATAAAAATAATGGTTTCAGTGGTTATTTTTGAAAATAGTGAAGAAATACTCAAAATGTTTTTCTTAGGCCGAGTTACGTCGATTTTGAAAATGTTATTAAAAATCGAGGTACATTTTTATTTATTGTTCAATCGAGATGAAATCACTTTCAATGAGTGTTTTATAGGGAATTAAGCTGAATTCGGTCAAAAATTTCTCCAGAAAAAAATGCATTCAAAAAAGTACCGAAAAAATCGCATGTTTTTCTTCTTCAAGATACAAAATCCGTGACAACGATTTCTTATTGAAAAATTGAATTTTAACAGTTTTTTGAATGAATATCGTTACATTTGCTTGAATTAAAGCAAAAAGTATAAAAATAATGGTTTCAGTGAATATTTTTGTAAATAGTGAAGAAATACTCAAAATATGCTTCGTTGGCGGTGAAACGTCGATTTTTAAAATGTTATTAAAAATCGAGGTACATTTTTAGTTATTGTTCAATCGAGATGAAATCACTTTTAATGAGTGTTTTATAGGGAATTAAGCTGAATTCGGTCAAACATTTCTCCAGAAAAAAATGCATTTAAAAGTGTACCGAAAAAATCGCATGTTTTTTTTCTTCAAGATACAAAATCCGTGACAACGATTTCTTATTTAAAATTGAATTTTAACAGTTTGTTGAATGAATATCGTTACATTTGCTTGAATTAACGCAAAAAATACAAAAATAATGGTTTCAGTGGTTATATTTGAAAACAGTGAACAAATACTCAAAATGTTTTTCTTAGGCCGAGTTACGTCGATTTTGAAAATGTTATTAAAAATCGAGGTACATTTTTATTTATTGTTCAATCGAGATGAAATCACTTTCAATGAGTGTTTTATAGGGAATTAAGCTGAATTCGGTCAAAAATTTCTCCAGAAAAAAATGCATTCAAAAAAGTACCGAAAAAATCGCTTGTTTTTCTTCTTCAAGATACAAAATCCGTGACAACGATTTCTTATTGAAAAATTGAATTTTAACAGTTTTTTGAATGAATATCGTTACATTTGCTTGAATTATAGCAAAAAGTATAAAAATAATGGTTTCAGTGAATATATTTGTAAATAGTGAACAAATACTCAAAATGTTTTTCTTAGGCCGAGTTACGTCGATTTTGAAAATGAGCCCGGGAGGGCTCGAACCACCAACCTATTGGTTAACAGCCGAACGCGCTAACCATTGAGCCACGGAAGCCCAAAAATTAAATGTTCGTCAGGTATTGTGGAAAAACTCTGACATTTTACGTTACATCTGAGACGTCACAACACTTCTCCCGGATGGGCTCGAACCACCAACCTATTGGTTAACAGCCGAACGCGCTAACCATTGAGCCACGGAAGCTCAGAAAATAAATGGTTATCACGTATTATGGAAAAACTTTGGCTATTTACGTTACATTTGAGATCCCAAAACACCGCTCACGGGTGGGCTCGAACCACCAACCTTTCGATTAACAGCTGGACGCGCTAATTATTGCGCCACGGAAGCCCAAAAATGAAATGTTCGTCAGGTATTGTAGAAAAACTCTGACATTTTACGTAACATCTGAGACGTCACAACACCGCTCCCGGATGGGCTCGAACCACCAACCTTTCGGTTAACAACCGAACGCGCTAACCATTGCGCCACGGAAGCCCAGAAATTAAATGTTCGTCAGTTATTGTGGAAAAACTCTGACATTTTACGTTACATCTGAGACCTCACAGCACCGCTCCCGGGAGGGCTCAAACCACCAGTCTTTTGAATAACAGCTGAACGCAATAACCATTGCGCCACGGAAGCCCAAAATTTAAATGGTCGTCAGGTGCTGTGGAAAAACTATGACATTTATGTTACATCTGAGACCTCACAACACCGCTCCCGGATGGGCTCGAACCACCAACCTATTGGTTAACAGCCGAACGCGCTAACAATTGAGCCACGGAAGCTCAGTAATTAAATGGATGTTTGGTATTGTGGAGAAACTCTGACTTTTTACGTTACATCTGAGACCCCACAAAACGCTCCCGGAGGGGCTCGAACCACCAACCTTTTGAATAACAGCTGAGCGCACTAACCATTGCGCCACGGAAGCCCAAAAATTAAATGTTCGTCAGGTATTGTGGAAAAACTCTGACTTTTCACGTTACATCTGAGACACCACAAAACCCTCCCGGATGGGCTCGAACCACCAAACTTTCGGTTCGTCAGTTATTGTGGAAAACGTTTTACCTCAATACCTGACGACCATTTAATATTTGGGCTTCCGTTGCGCTATGGTTAGCGCGTTCGGCTGTTAACCGAAAGGTTGGTGGTTCGAGCCCAACCGGGAGCGATGTTGTGGGATTTCTAATGTAACGTAAAAACCCAAAGTTTTCCCACAATACTTGACGACCATTTCATTTTTGGGCTTCCGTGGCGCAATAATTAGCGCGTCCAGCTGTTAATCGAAAGGTTGGTGGTTCGAGCCCACCCGGGAGCGGTGTTTTGGGATCTCAAATGTAACGTAAATAGCCAAAGTTTTTCCATAATACGTGATAACCATTTATTTTCTGAGTTTCGTGGCTCAATGGTTAGCGCGTTCGGCTGTTAACCAATAGGTTGGTGGTTCGAGCCCATCCGGGAGAAGTGTTGTGACGTCTCAGATGTAACGTAAAATGTCAGAGTTTTTCCACAATACCAGACGAACATTTAATTTCTGGGCTTCCGTGGCTCAATGGTTAGCGCGTTCGGCTGTTAATCGAAAGGTTGGTGGTTCGAGCCGATCCGGGAGCGGTGTTGTGAGGTCTCAGATGTAGCGTGAAAAGTCAAACTTTTTCCATAATACGTGATAACCATTTAATTTCTGAGCTTCCGTGGCTCAATTGTTAGCGCGTTCGGCTGTTAACCAATAGGTTGGTGGTTCGAGCCCATCCGGGAGAAGTGTTGTGACGTCTCAGATGTAACGTAAAATGTCAGAGTTTTTCCACAATACCTGCCGAACATTTAATTTTTGGGCTTCCGTGGCTCAATGGTTAGAGCGTTCGGCTGTTAACCAATAGGTTGGTAGTTCGAGCCCTCCCGGGAGCGGTGTTGTGACGTCTCAGATGTAACGTAAAATGTCAGAGTTTTCCACAATACTTGACGAGCATTTAATTTTTGGGCTTCCGTGGCGCAATGGTTAGCGCGTTCAGCTGTTAATCGAAAGGTTGGTGGTTCGAGCCCATCCGGGAGCGGTGTTGAGAGGTCTCAGATGTGAAGTAAAAACTCAAAGTTTTACCTCAATACCTGACGAAAATTAAATTTTTGGGCTTCAGTGGCGCAATGGTCAGCGCGTTCAGCTGTTAACCGAAAAGTTGGTGGTTCGAGCCCACCCGGGAGCGGTGTTTTTGGATCTCAAATGTAACGTAAATAGCCAAAGTTCTTCCACAATACCTGACGACCATTTAATTTTTGGGCGTCCGTTGCGAATGGTTAGCGCGTTCGGCTGTTAACCGAAATTTTGGTGGTTCGAGCCCATCCGGGAGCGGTGTTGTGACGTCTCAGATGTTACGTAAAATGTCAGAGTTTTTCCACAATACCTGACGAACATTTAATTTTTGGGCTTCCGTGGCTCAATGGTTAGAGCGTTCGGCTGTTAACCAATAGGTTGGTGGTAAGAGCCCATCCGGGAGAAGTGTTGTGACGTCTCAGATGTAACGTAAAATGTCAGAGTTTTTCCACAATACCTGACGAACATTTAATTTTTGGGCTTCCGTGGCTCAATGGTTAGCGCGTTCGGCTGTTAACCAATAGGTTGGTGGTTCGAGCCCATCCGGGAGCGGTGTTGTGAGGTCTCAGATGTGACGTAAAAAGTCAAGGTTTTTACACAATACCTGACGAGCATTTAAGTTTTGGGCTTCCGTGGCGCAATGGTTAGCGCGTTTAGCTGTTAACCAATAGGTTGGTGGTTCGATCCCACCCGGGAGCGGTGTTGTGGGATCTCAAATGTAACGTAGAAAGCCAAAGTTTTTCCACAGTACCTGACGACCATTTAGCTTTTGGGCTTCCGTGGCGCAATGGATAGCGCGTTCGGCTGCAAACCAATAGGTTGGTGGTTCGAGCCCACCCGGGAGCGGTGATGTGGGATTTCAAATGTAACGTAGAAAGCCAAAGTTTTTCCACAATACCTGACGACCATTTATTTTTCTGGCTTCCTTGGCGCAATGGTTAGCGCGTTCGGCTGTTAACCGAAAGGTTGGTGGTTCGAGCCCAACCGGGAGAGGTGTTGTAGGGTCTCAGATGTAACGTAATAAGTCATAACTTATCCACAATACCTGACAACCATTTAATTTCTGAGCTTCCATGGCTTAATGGTTAGCGCGTTCGGCTGTTAACCAATAGGTTGGTGGTTCAAGCCCATCCGGGAGCGGTGTTGTGAGGTCTCAGATGTAACGTAAAATGTCAGATTTTTTCCACAATACCTGACGAACATTTAATTTTTGGGCTTCCGAGGCGCAATGATTAGCGGGTTCAGCTGTTAATCGAAAGGTTGAAGGTTCGAGCACACCCGGGAGAGGTGTTGTGGGGTCACAGATGTAGCGTAAAAAGTCAAAACTTTTCCACAATACGTGACAACCATTTAATTTCTGAGCTTCCGTGGCTCAATGGTTAGCGCGTTCGGCTGTTAACCAATAGGTTGGTGGTTCGAGCCCATCCGGGAGCGGTGTTGTGAGGTCTCAGATGTGACGTAAAAAGTCAAGGTTTTTACACAATACCTGACGAGCATTTAATTTTTGGGCTTCCGTGGGGCAATGATTAGCGCGTTCAGCTGTTAATCGAAAGGTTGAAGGTTCGAGCCCACCCGGGAGAGGTGTTGTGGGGTCTCAGATGTAGCGTCAAAAGTCAAAACTTTTCCACAATACGTGACAACCATTTAATTTCTGAGCTTCCGTGGCTCAATGGTTAGAGCGTTCGGCTGTTAACCAATAGGTTGGTGGTTCGAGCTCATCCGGGAGCGGTGTTGTGAGGTCTCAGATGTAACGTAAAAAGTCAAGGTTTTTCCACAATACCTGACGAGCATTTAGCTTTTGGGCTTCCGTGGCGCAATGGTCAGCGCGTTCAGCTGTTAACCGAAAGGTTGGTGGTTCGAGCCCATCCGGGAGCGGTGTTGTGACGTCTCAGATGTAACGTAAAATGTCAGAGTTTTTCCACAATACCTGACGAACATTTAATTTTCGGGCTTCCGTGGCGCAATTATTAGCGCGTTCAACTGTTAATCGAAAGGCTGGTGGTTCGAGCCCACCCGGAAGAGGTGTTGTGGGGTCTCAGATGTAACGTAAAATGTCAGAGTTTTTCCACAATACCTGACGAACATTTAATTTTCGGGCTTCCGTGGCGCAATGATTAGCGCGTTCAGCTGTTAATCGAAAGGTTGAAGGTTCGAGCCCACCCGGGAGAGGTGTTGTGGGGTCTCAGATGTAGCGTAAAAAGTCAAAACTTTTCCACAATACGTGACAACCATTTAATTTCTGAGCTTCCGTGGCTCAATGGTTAGCGCGTTAGGCTGTTAACCAATAGGTTGGTGGTTCGAGCCCATCCGGGAGCGGTGTTGTGAGGTCTCAGATGTGACGTAAAAAGTCAAGGTTTTTACACAATACCTGACGAGCATTTAACTTTTGGGCTTCCGTGGCTCAATGGTTAGCGCGTTCGGCTGTTAACCAATAGGTTGGTGGTTCGAGCCCATCCGGGAGCGGTGTTGTGACGTCTCAGATGTGACGTAAAAAGTCAAGGTTTTTTCCACAACACCTGACGACCATTTAATTTTTGGGCTTCCGTGGCGCAATGGTTAGCGCGTTAGGCTGTTAACCAATAGGTTGGTGGTTCGAGCCCATCCGGGAGCGGTGTTGTGAGGTCTCAGATGTAACGTAAAATGTCAGAGTTTTTCCACAATACCTGACGAACATTTAATTTTTGAGCTTCCGTGGCGCAATGATTAGCGCGTTCAGCAGTTAATCGAAAGGTTGAAGGTTCGAGCCCACCCGGGAGAGGTGTTGTGGGGTCTCAGATGTAGCGTAAAAAGTCAAAACTTTTCCACAATACGTGACAACCATTTAATTTCTGAGCTTCCGTGGCTCAATGGTTAGCGCGTTCGGCTGTTAACCAATAGGTTGGTGGTTCGAGCCCATCCGGGAGCGGTGTTGTGACGTCTCAGATGTGACGTAAAAAGTCAAGGTTTTTTCCACAACACCTGACGACCATTTAATTTTTGGGCTTCCGTGGCGCAATGGTTAGCGCGTTAGGCTGTTAACCAATAGGTTGGTGGTTCGAGCCCATCCGGGAGCGGTGTTGTGAGGTCTCAGATGTAACGTAAAATGTCAGAGTTTTTCCACAATACCTGACGAACATTTAATTTTTGAGCTTCCGTGGCGCAATGATTAGCGCGTTCAGCAGTTAATCGAAAGGTTGAAGGTTCGAGCCCACCCGGGAGAGGTGTTGTGGGGTCTCAGATGTAGCGTAAAAAGTCAAAACTTTTCCACAATACGTGACAACCATTTAATTTGTGAGCTTCCGTGGCTCAATGGTTAGCGCGTTCGGCTGTTAACCAATAGGTTGGTGGTTCGAGCCCATCCGGGAGCGGTGTTGTGACGTCTCAGATGTGACGTAAAAAGTCAAGGTTTTTTCCACAACACCTGACGACCATTTAATTTTTGGGCTTCCGTGGCGCAATGGTTAGCACGTTAGGCTGTTAACCAATAGGTTGGTGGTTCGAGCCCATCCGGGAGCGGTGTTGTGAGGTCTCAGATGTAACGTAAAATGTCAGAGTTTTTCCACAATACCTGACGAACATTTAATTTTTGAGCTTCCGTGGCGCAATGATTAGCGCGTTCAGCAGTTAATCGAAAGGTTGAAGGTTCGAGCCCACCCGGGAGAGGTGTTGTGGGGTCTCAGATGTAGCGTAAAAAGTCAAAACTTTTCCACAATACGTGACAACCATTTAATTTCTGAAATTCCTTGGCTCAATGGTTAGCGCGTTCGGCTGTTAACCAATAGGTTGGTGGTTCGAGCCCATCCGGGAGCGGTGTTGTGAGGTCTCAGATGTGACGTAAAAAGTCAAGGTTTTTACACAATACCTGACGAGCATTTAACTTTTGGGCTTCCGTGGCTCTATGGTTAGCGCGTTCGGCTGTTAACCAATAGGTTGGTGGTTCGAGCCCATCCGGGAGCGGTGTTGTGACGTCTCAGACGTGACGTAAAAAGTCAAGGTTTTTTCCAAAACACCTGACGACCATTTAATTTTTGGGCTTCCGTGGCGCAATGGTTAGCGCGTTCGGCTGTTAACCAATAGGTTGGTGGTTCGAGCCCAACCGGGAGAGGTGTTGTAGGGTCTCAGATGTAACGTAATAAGTCATTACTTATCCACAATACCTGACAACCATTTAATTTCTGAGCTTCCGTGGCTCAATGGTTAGCGCGTTCGGCTGTTAACCAATAGGTTGGTGGTTCGAGTCCATCCGGGAGCGGTGTTGTGAGGTCTCAGATGTAACGTAAAATGTCAGAGTTTTTCCACAATACCTGACGAACATTTAATTTTTGGGCTTCCGTGGCGCAATGATTAGCGCGTTCAGCTGTTAATCGAAAGGTTGAAGGTTCGAGCCCAATCGGGAGAGGTGTTGTGGGGTCTCAGATGTAGCGTAAAAAGTCAAAACTTTTCCACAATACGTGACAACCATTTAATTTCTGAGCTTCCGTGGCTCAATGGTTAGCGCGTTCGGCTGTTATTCAATAGGTTGGTGGCTCGAGCTCATCCGAGAGCGGTGTTGTGAGGTCTCAGATGTGACGTATAAATTAAAGGTTTTTCCACAATACCTGACGAACATTTAATTTTTGGGCTTCCTTGGCGCAATGGTTAGCGCGTTCGGCTGTTAACCGAAAGGTTGGTGGTTCGAGCCAAACCGGGAGAGGTGTTGTAGGGTCTCAGATGTAACGTAATAAGTCATTACTTATCCACAATACCTGACAACCATTTAATTTCTGAGCTTCCGTGGCTCAATGGTTAGCGCGTTCGGCTGTTAACCAATAGGTTGGTGGTTCGAGCCCATCCGGGAGCGGTGTTGTGACGTCTCAGATGTGACGTAAAAAGTCAAGGTTTTTTCCACAACAC
This sequence comes from Phalangium opilio, assembly GCF_054372755.1. Taxonomy (NCBI): domain Eukaryota; kingdom Metazoa; phylum Arthropoda; class Arachnida; order Opiliones; family Phalangiidae; genus Phalangium; species Phalangium opilio. The sequence continues at coordinate 6,658,615 of NW_028324255.1, forward strand.
CTGACGACCATTTAATTCTTGGGCTTCCGTGGCGCAATGGTTAGCGCGTTCGGCTGTTAACCAATAGGTTGGTGGTTCGAGCCCATCCGGGAGCGGTGTTGTGAGGTCTCAGATGTAACGTAAAATGTCAGAGTTTTTCCACAATACCTGACGAACATTTAATTTTTGAGCTTCCGTGGCGCAATGATTAGCGCGTTCAGCTGTTAATCGAAAGGTTGAAGGTTCGAGCCCACCCGGGAGAGGTGTTGTGGGGTCTCAGATGTAGCGTAAAAAGTCAAAACTTTTCCACAATACGTGACAACCATTTAATTTCTGAGCTTCCGTGGCTCAATGGTTAGCGCGTTCGGCTGTTAACCAATAGGTTGGTGGCTCGAGCTCATCCGGGAGCGGTGTTGTGAAGTCTCAGATGTGACGTAAAAAGTCAAGGTTTTTCCACAATACCTGACGAACATTTAATTTTTGGGCTTCCTTGGCGCAATGGTTAGCGCGTTCGGCTGTTAACCGAAAGGTTGGTGGTTCGAGCACAACCGGGAGAGGTGTTGTAGGGTCTCAGATGTAACGTAATAAGTCATAACTTATCCACAATACCTGACAACCATTTTGTTTCTGAGCTTTCGTGGCTCAATGGTTAGCGCGTTCGGCTGTTAACCAATAGGTTGGTGGTTCGAGCCCATCCGGGAGCGGTGTTGTGAGGTCTCAGATGTAACGTAAAATGTCAGAGTTTTTCCACAACACCTGACGAACATTTAATTTTTGGGCTTCCGTGGCGCAATGATTAGCGCGTACAGCTGTTAATCGAAAGGTTGAAGGTTCGAGCCCACCCGGGAGAGGTGTTGTGGGGTCTCAGATGTAGCGTAAAAAGTCAAAACTTTTCCACAATACGTGACAACCATTTAATTTCTGAGCTTCCGTGGCTCAATGGTTAGCGCGTTCGGCTGTTAACCGAAAGGTTGGTGGTTCGAGCACAACCGGGAGAGGTGTTGTAGGGTCTCTGATGTAACGTAATAAGTCATAACTTATCCACAATACCTGACAACCATTTTGTTTCTGAGCTTTCGTGGCTCAATGGTTAGCGCGTTCGGCTGTTAACCAATAGGTTGGTGGTTCGAGCCCGTCCGGGAGCGGTGTTGTGAGGTCTCAGATGTAACGTAAAATGTCAAGGTTTTTTCCAAAACACCTGACGACCATTTAATTTTTGGGCTTCCGTGGCGCAATGGTTAGCGCGTTCGGCTGTTAACCAATAGGTTGGTGGTTCGAGCCCAACCGGTAGAGGTGTTGTGGGGTCTCAGATGTAGCGTAAAAAGTCAAAACTTTTCCACAATACGTGACAACCATTTAATTTCTGAGCTTCCGTGGCTCAATGGTTAGCGCGTTCGGCTGTTAACCAATAGGTTGGTGGTTCGAGCCCATCCGGGAGCGGTGTTGTGACGTCTCAGATGTGACGTAAAAAGTCAAGGTTTTTTCCACAACACCTGACGGCCATTTAATTTTTGGGCTTCCGTGGCGCAATGGTTAGCGCGTTAGGCTGTTAACCAATAGGTTGGTGGTTCGAGCCCATTCGGGAGCGGTGTTGTGAGGTCTCAGATGTAACGTAAAATGTCAGAGTTTTTCCACAATACCTGACGAACATTTAATTTTTGAGCTTCCGTGGCGCAATGATTAGCGCGTTCAGCAGTTAATCGAAAGGTTGAAGGTTCGAGCCCACCCGGGAGAGGTGTTGTGGGGTCTCAGATGTAGCGTAAAAAGTCAAAACTTTTCCACAATACGTCACAACCATTTAATTTCTGAGCTTCCGTGGCTCAATGGTTAGCGCGTTCGGCTGTTAACCAATAGGTTGGTGGTTCGAGCCCATCCGGAAGCGGTGTTGTGAGGTCTCAGATGTGACGTAAAAAGTCAAGGTTTTTACACAATACCTGACGAGCATTTAACTTTTGGGCTTCCGTGGCCCTATGGTTAGCGCGTTCGGCTGTTAACCAATAGGTTGGTGGTTCGAGCCCATCCGGGAGCGGTGTTGTGACGTCTCAGATGTGACGTAAAAAGTCAAGGTTTTTTCCAAAACACCTGACGACCATTTAATTTTTGGGCTTCCGTGGCGCAATGGTTAGCGCGTTCGGCTGTTAACCAATAGGTTGGTGGTTCGAGCCCAACCGGGAGAGGTGTTGTAGGGTCTCAGATGTAACGTAATAAGTCATTACTTATCCACAATACCTGACAACCATTTAATTTCTGAGCTTCCGTGGCTCAATGGTTAGCGCGTTCGGCTGTTAACCAATAGGTTGGTGGTTCGAGTCCATCCGGGAGCGGTGTTGTGAGGTCTCAGATGTAACGTAAAATGTCAGAGTTTTTCCACAATACCTGACGAACATTTAATTTTTGGGCTTCCGTGGCGCAATGATTAGCGCGTTCAGCTGTTAATCGAAAGGTTGAAGGTTCGAGCCCAATCGGGAGAGGTGTTGTGGGGTCTCAGATGTAGCGTAAAAAGTCAAAACTTTTCCACAATACGTGACAACCATTTAATTTCTGAGCTTCCGTGGCTCAATGGTTAGCGCGTTCGGCTGTTATTCAATAGGTTGGTGGCTCGAGCTCATCCGGGAGCGGTGTTGTGAGGTCTCAGATGTGACGTATAAATTAAAGGTTTTTCCACAATACCTGACGAACATTTAATTTTTGGGCTTCCTTGGCGCAATGGTTAGCGCGTTCGGCTGTTAAGCGAAAGGTTGGTGGTTCGAGCCAAACCGGGAGAGGTGTTGTAGGGTCTCAGATGTAACGTAATAAGTCATTACTTATCCACAATACCTGACAACCATTTAATTTCTGAGCTTCCGTGGCTCAATGGTTAGCGCGTTCGGCTGTTAACCAATAGGTTGGTGGTTCGAGCCCATCCGGGAGCGGTGTTGTGACGTCTCAGATGTGACGTAAAAAGTCAAGGTTTTTTCCACAACACCTGACGACCATTTAATTCTTGGGCTTCCGTGGCGCAATGGTTAGCGCGTTCGGCTGTTAACCAATAGGTTGGTGGTTCGAGCCCATCCGGGAGCGGTGTTGTGAGGTCTCAGATGTAACGTAAAATGTCAGAGTTTTTCCACAATACCTGACGAACATTTAATTTTTGAGCTTCCGTGGCGCAATGATTAGCGCGTTCAGCTGTTAATCGAAAGGTTGAAGGTTCGAGCCCACCCGGGAGAGGTGTTGTGGGGTCTCAGATGTAGCGTAAAAAGTCAAAACTTTTCCACAATACGTGACAACCATTTAATTTCTGAGCTTCCGTGGCTCAATGGTTAGCGCGTTCGGCTGTTAACCAATAGGTTGGTGGCTCGAGCTCATCCGGGAGCGGTGTTGTGAGGTCTCAGATGTGACGTAAAAAGTCAAAACTTTTCCACAATACGTGACAACCATTTAATTTCTGAGCTTCCGTGGCTCAATGGTTAGCGCGTTCGGCTGTTAACCGAAAGGTTGGTGGTTCGAGCACAACCGGGAGAGGTGTTGTAGGGTCTCTGATGTAACGTAATAAGTCATAATTTATCCACAATACCTGACAACCATTTTGTTTCTGAGCTTTCGTGGCTCAATGGTTAGCGCGTTCGGCTGTTAACCAATAGGTTGGTGGTTCGAGCCCGTCCGGGAGCGGTGTTGTGAGGTCTCAGATGTAATGTAAAATGTCAAGGTTTTTTCCAAAACACCTGACGACCATTTAATTTTTGGGCTTCCGTGGCGCAATGGTTAGCGCGTTCGGCTGTTAACCAATAGGTTGGTGGTTCGAGCCCAACCGGGAGAGGGGTTGTGGGGTCTCAGATGTAGCGTAAAAAGTCAAAACTTTTCCACAATACGTGACAACCATTTAATTTCTGAGCTTCCGTGGCTCAATGGTTAGCGCGTTCGGCTGTTATTCAATAGGTTGGTGGCTCGAGCTCATCCGGGAGCGGTGTTGTGAGGTCTCAGATGTGACGTAAAAATTCAAGGTTTTTCCACAATACCTGACGAACATTTAATTTTTGGGCTTCCTTGGCGCAATGGTTAGCGCGTTCGGCTGTTAACCGAAAGGTTGGTGGTTCGAGCCAAACCGGGAGAGGTGTTGTAGGGTCTCAGATGTAACGTAATAAGTCATTACTTATCCACAATACCTGACAACCATTTAATTTCTGAGCTTCCGTGGCTCAATGGTTAGCGCGTTCGGCTGTTAACCAATAGGTTGGTGGTTCGAGCCCATCCGGGAGCGGTGTTGTGACGTCTCAGATGTGACGTAAAAAGTCAAGGTTTTTTCCACAACACCTGACGACCATTTAATTCTTGGGCTTCCGTGGCGCAATGGTTAGCGCGTTCGGCTGTTAACCAATAGGTTGGTGGTTCGAGCCCATCCGGGAGCGGTGTTGTGAGGTCTCAGATGTAACGTAAAATGTCAGAGTTTTTCCACAATACCTGACGAACATTTAATTTTTGAGCTTCCGTGGCGCAATGATTAGCGCGTTCAGCTGTTAATCGAAAGGTTGAAGGTTCGAGCCCATCCGGGAGCGGTGTTGTGACGTCTCAGATGTGACGTAAAAAGTCAAGGTTTTTCCACGATACCTGAAGACCATTTAATTTTTGGGCTTCCGTGGCGCAATGGTTAGCGCGTTGGGCTGTTAACCAATAGGTTGGTGGTTCGAGCCCATCCGGGAGCGGTGTTGTGAGGTCTCAGATGTAACGTAAAAAGTCAAGGTTTTTTCCACAACACCTGACGAACATTTAATTTTTGGGCTTCCGTGGCGCAATGATTAGCGCGTTCAGCTGTTAATCGAAAGGTTGCAGGTTCGAGCCCACCCGGGAGAGGTGTTGTGGGGTCTCAGATGTAGCGTAAAAAGTCAAAACTTTTCCACAATACGTGACAACCATTTAATTTCTGAGCTTTCGTGGCTCAATGGTTAGCGCGTTCGGCTGTTAACCAATAGGTTGGTGGATCGAGCCCATCCGGGAGCGGTGTTGTGAGGTCTCAGATGTAACGTAAAATGTCAGAGTTTTTCCACAACACCTGACGAACATTTAATTTTTGGGCTTCCGTGGCGCAATGATTAGCGCGTACAGCTGTTATTCGAAAGGTTGAAGGTTCGAGCCCACCCGGGAGAGGTGTTGTGGGGTCTCAGATGTAGCGTAAAAAGTCAAAACTTTTCCACAATACGTGACAACCATTTAATTTCTGAGCTTCCGTGGCTCAATGGTTAGCGCGTTCGGCTGTTAACCGAAAGGTTGGTGGTTCGAGCACAACCGGGAGAGGTGTTGTAGGGTCTCAGATGTAACGTAATAAGTCATAACTTATCCACAATACCTGACAACCATTTTGTTTCTGAGCTTTCGTGGCTCAATGGTTAGCGCGTTCGGCTGTTAACCAATAGGTTGGTGGTTCGAGCCCATCCGGGAGCGGTGTTGTGAGGTCTCAGATGTAACGTAAAATGTCAGAGTTTTTCCACAACACCTGACGAACATTTAATTTTTGGGCTTCCGTGGCGCAATGATTAGCGCGTACAGCTGTTAATCGAAAGGTTGAAGGTTCGAGCCCACCCGGGAGAGGTGTTGTGGGGTCTCAGATGTTGCGTAAAAAGTCAAAACTTTTCCACAATACGTGACAACCATTTAATTTCTGAGCTTCCGTGGCTCAATGGTTAGCGCGTTCGGCTGTTAACCGATAGGTTGGTGGTTCGAGCCCATCCGGGAGCGGTGTTGTGACGTCTCAGATGTGACGTAAAAAGTCAAGGTTTTTCCACAATACCTGAAGACCATTTAATTTTTGGGCTTCCGTGGCGCAATGGTTAGCGCGTTGGGCTGTTAACCAATAGGTTGGTGGTTCGAGCCCATCCGGGAGCGGTGTTGTGAGGTCTCAGATGTAACGTAAAAAGTCAAGGTTTTTTCCACAACACCTGACGAACATTTAATTTTTGGGCTTCCGTGGCGCAATGATTAGCGCGTTCAGCTGTTAATCGAAAGGTTGCAGGTTCGAGCCCACCCGGGAGAGGTGTTGTGGGGTCTCAGATGTAGCGTAAAAAGTCAAAACTTTTCCACAATACGTGACAACCATTTAATTTCTGAGCTTCCGTGGCTCAATGGTTAGCGCGTTCGGCTGTTAACCAATAGGTTGGTGGTTCGAGCCCATCCGGGAGCGGTGTTGTGAGGTCTCAGATGTGACGTAAAAAGTCAAGGTTTTTCCACAATACCTGACGAACATTTAATTTTTGAGCTTCCGTGGCGCAATGATTAGCGCGTTCAGCTGTTAATCGAAAGGTTGAAGGTTCGAGCCCACCCGGGAGAGGTGTTGTGGGGTCTCAGATGTAGCGTAAAAAGTCAAAACTTTTCCACAATACGTGACAACCATTCAATTTCTGAGCTTCCGTGGCTCAATGGTTAGCGCGTTCGGCTGTTAACCAATAGGTTAATGGTTCGAGCCCATCCGGGAGCGGTGTTGTGAGGTCTCAGATGTGACGTAAAAAGTCAAGGTTTTTCCACAATACCTGACGAACATTTAATTTTTGAGCTTCCGTGGCGCAATGATTAGCGCGTTCAGCTGTTAATCGAAAGGTTGAAGGTTCGAGCCCACCCGGGAGAGGTGTTGTGGGGTCTCAGATGTAGCGTAAAAAGTCAAAACTTTTCCACAATACGTGACAACCATTTAATTTCTGAGCTTCCGTGGCTCAATGGTTAGCGCGTTCGGCTGTTAACCAATAGGTTGGTGGCTCGAGCTCATCCAGGAGCGGTGTTGTGAGGTCTCAGATGTGACGTAAAAAGTCAAGGTTTTTCCACAATACCTGACGAACATTTAATTTTTGGGCTTCCTTGGCGCAATGGTTAGCGCGTTCGGCTGCTAACCGAAAGGTTGGTGGTTCGAGCACAACCGGGAGAGGTGTTGTAGGGTCTCAGATGTAACGTAATAAGTCATAACTTATCCACAATACCTGACAACCATTTTGGTTCTGAGCTTTCGTGGCTCAATGGTTAGCGCGTTCGGCTGTTAACCAATAGGTTGGTGGTTCGGGCCCATCCGGGAGCGGTGTTGTGAGGTCTCAGATGTAACGTAAAATGTCAGAGTTTTTCCACAACACCTGACGAACATTTAATTTTTGGGCTTCCGTGGCGCAATGATTAGCGCGTACAGCTGTTAATCGAAAGGTTGAAGGTTCGAGCCCACCCGGGAGAGGTGTTGTGGGGTCTCAGATGTTGCGTAAAAAGTCAAAACTTTTCCACAATACGTGACAACCTTTTAATTTCTGAGCTTCCGTGGCTCAATGGTTAGCGCGTTCGGCTGTTAACCGATAGGTTGGTGGTTCGAGCCCATCCGGGAGCGGTGTTGTGACGTCTCAGATGTGACGTAAAAAGTCAAGGTTTTTCCACAATACCTGAAGACCATTTAATTTTTGGGCTTCCGTGGCGCAATGGTTAGCGCGTTGGGCTGTTAACCAATAGGTTGGTGGTTCGAGCCCATCCGGGAGCGGTGTTGTGAGGTCTCAGATGTAACGTAAAAAGTCAAGGTTTTTTCCACAACACCTGACGAACATTTAATTTTTGGGCTTCCGTGGCGCAATGATTAGCGCGTTCAGCTGTTAATTGAAAGGTTGCAGGTTCGAGCCCACCCGGGAGAGGTGTTGTGGGGTCTCAGATGTAGCGTAAAAAGTCAAAACTTTTCCACAATACGTGACAACCATTTAATTTCTGAGCTTCCGTGGCTCAATGGTAAGCGCGTTCGGCTGTTAACCAATAGGTTGGTTGTTCGAGCTCATCCGGGAGCGGTGTTGTGACGTCTCAGATGTGACGTAAAAAGTCAAGGTTTTTTTCCACAACACCTGACGACCATTTAATTTTTGGGCTTCCGTGGCGCAATGGTTAGCGCGTTAGGCTGTTAACCAATAGGTTGGTGGTTCGAGCCCATCCGGGAGCGGTGTTGTGAGGTCTCAGATGTAACGTAAAATGTCAGAGTTTTTCCACAATACCTGACGAACATTTAATTTTTGAGCTTCCGTGGCGCAATGATTAGCGCGTTCAGCAGTTAATCGAAAGGTTGAAGGTTCGAGCCCACCCGGGAGAGGTGTTGTGGGGTCTCAGATGTAGCGTAAAAAGTCAAAACTTTTCCACAATACGTGACAACCATTTAATTTCTGAGCCTCCGTGGCTCAATGGTTAGCGCGTTCGGCTGTTAACCAATAGGTTGGTGGTTCGAGCCCATCCGGGAGCGGTGTTGTGACGTCTCAGATGTGACGTAAAAAGTCAAGGTTTTTCCACAATACCTGACGAACATTTAATTTTTGAGCTTCCGTGGCGCAATGATTAGCGCGTTCAGCTGTTAATCGAAAGGTTGAAGGTTCGAGCCCACCCGGGAGAGGTGTTGTGGGGTCTCAGATGTAGCGTAAAAAGTCAAAACTTTTCCACAATACGTGACAACCATTTAATTTCTGAGCTTCCGTGGCTCAATGGTTAGCGCGTTCGGCTGTTAACCAATAGGTTGGTGGCTTGAGCTCATCCGGGAGCGGTGTTGTGAGGTCTCAGATGTGACGTAAAAAGTCAAGGTTTTTCCACAATACCTGAAGACCATTTAATTTTTGGGCTTCCGTGGCGCAATGGTTAGCGCGTTGGGCGGTTAACCAATAGGTTGGTGGTTCGAGCCCATCCGGGAGCGGTGTTGTGAGGTCTCAGATGTAACGTAAAAAGTCAAGGTTTTTTCCACAACACCTGACGAACATTTAATTTTTGGGCTTCCGTGGCGCAATAATTAGCGCGTTCAGCTGTTAATCGAAAGGTTGAAGGTTCGAGCCCACCCGGGAGAGGTGTTGTGGGGTCTCAGATGTAGCGTAAAAAGTCAAAACTTTTCCACAATACGTGACAACCATTTAATTTCTGAGCTCCCGTGGCTCAATGGTTAGCGCGTTCGGCTGTTAACCAATAGGTTGGTGGTTCGAGCCCACCCGGGAGCGGTGTTGTGGGATCTCATATGTAACGTAGAAAGCCAAAGTTTTTGCACAATACCTGATGGACATTTAATTTTTGGGCTTCCGTGGCGCAATGGTTAGCGCGTTCGGCTGTTAACCAATAGGTTGGTGGTTCGAGCCCCTCCGGGAGCGGTGTTGTGAGGTCTCAGATGTGACGTAAAATTCAAGGTTTTTACACAATACCTGACGAGCATTTAACTTTTGGGCTTCCGTGGCGCAAAGGTTAGCGCGTTCGGCTGTTAACCAATAGGTTGGTGGTTCGAACCCATCCGGGAGCGGTGATGTGAGGTTTTAGATGTGACGTAAAAATTCAAGGTTTTTACACAATACCTGACGAGCATTTAAGTTTTGGGCTTCGGTGGCGCATTGGTTAGCGCGTTCAGCTGTTAACCAATAGGTTGGTGGTTCGAGCCCACCCGGAAGCGGTGTTGTGAGGTCTCAGATGTGACGTAAAAAGTCAAGGTTTTTACACAATACCTGACGAGCATTTAACTTTTGGGCTTCCGTGGCGCAATGGTTAGCGCGTTCGGCTGTTAATCGAAAGGTTGGTGGTTCGAGCCCAACCGGGAGAGGTGTTGTGGGGTCTCAGATGTAGCGTAAAAAGTCAAAACGTTTCTACAATACGTGACAACCATTTAATTTCTGAGCTTCCGTGGCTGAATGGTTAGCGCGTTCGGCTGTTAACCAATAGGTTGGTTGTTCGAGCCCATCCGGGAGCGGTGTTGTGAGGTCTCAGATGTGACGTAAAAAGTCAAGGTTTTTACACAATACCTGACGACCATTTATTTTTTGGGCTTCCTTGGCGCAATGGTTAGCGCGTTCGGCTGTTAACCGAAAGGTTGGTGGTTCGAGCCCAACCGAGAGAGTTGTTGTAGGGTCTCAGATGTAACGTAAAAAGTCATAACTTATACACAATACCTGACAACCATTTAATTTCTGAGCTTCCGTGGCTCAAAGGTTAGCGCGTTCGGCTGTTAACCAATAGGTGTGTGGCTCGAGCCCATCCGGGAGCGGTGTTGTGACGTCTCAGATGTGACGTAAAATGTCAGAGTTTTTCCACAATACCTGACGAACATTTAATTTTTGGATTTCCGTGGCGCAATGATTAGCGCGTTTAGCTGTTAACCAATAGGTTGGTGGTTCGAGCCCACCCGGGAGCGGTGTTGTGGGATCTCAAATGTAACGTAAAAAGTCAAAACTTTTCCACAATACGTGACAACCATTTAATTTCTGAGCTTCCGTGGCTCAATGGTTAGCGCGTTCGGCTGTTAGCCAATAGGTTGGTGGATCGAGCCCACCCGGGAGCGGTGTTGTGGGATCTCAAATGTAACGTAGAAAGCCAAAGTTTTTCCACAATACCTGACGACCATTTAATTTTTGGGCTTCCGTGGCGCAATGGTTAGCGCGTTCGGCTGTTAACCAATAGGTTGGTGGTTCGAGCCCATCCGGGAGCGGTGTTGTGAGGTCTCAGATGTGACGTAAAAGTCAAGGTTTTTACACAATACCTGACGAGCATTTAACTTTTGGGCCTCCGTGGCGCAATGGTTAGCGCGTTCGGCTGTTAACCAATAGGTTGGTGGTTCGAGCCCATCCGGGAGCGGTGTTGTGAGGTCTCAGATGTAACGTAAAAAGTCAAGGTTTTTTCCACAACACCTGACGAACATTTAATTTTTGGGCTTCCGTGGCGCAATGATTAGCGCGTTCAGCTGTTAATCGAAAGGTTGAAGGTTCGAGCCCACCCGGGAGACTTGTTGTGGGGTCTCAGATGTAGCGTAAAAAGTCAAAACTTTTCCACAATACGTGACAACCATTTAATTTCTGAGCTTCCGTGGCTCAATGGTTAGCGCGTTCGGCTGTTAACCAATAGGTTGGTGGTTCGAGCCCATCCGGGAAAGGTGTTGTGAGGTCTCAGATGTGACGTAAAAAGTCAAGGTTTTTACACAATACCTGACGAGCATTTAACTTTTGGGCTTCCGTGGCTCAATGGTTAGCGCGTTCGGCTGTTAACCAATAGGTTGGTGGTTCGAGCCCATCCGGGAGCGGTGTTGTGACGTCTCAGATGTGACGTAAAAAGTCAAGGTTTTTTCCACAACACCTGACGACCATTTAATTTTTGGGCTTCCGTGGCGCAATGGTTAGCGCGTTCGGCTGTTAACCAATAGGTTGGTGGTTCGAGCCCATCCGGGAGCGGTGTTGTGAGGTCTCAGATGTAACGTAAAATGTCAGAGTTTTTCCAAAATACCTGACGAACATTTAATTTTTGAGCTTCCGTGGCGCAATGATTAGCGCGTTCAGCTGTTAATCGAAAGGTTGAAGGTTCGAGCCCACCCGGGAGAGGTGTTGTGGGGTCTCAGATGTAGCGTAAAAAGTCAAAACTTTTCCACAATACGTGACAACCATTTAATTTCTGAGCTTCCGTGGCTCAATGGTTAGCGCGTTCGGCTGTTAACCAATAGGTTGGTGGCTCGAGCTCATCCGGGAGCGGTGTTGTGAGGTCTCAGATGTGACGTAAAAAGTCAAGGTTTTTCCACAATACCTGACGAACATTTAATTTTTGGGCTTCCTTGGCGCAATGGTTAGCGCGTTGGGCTGTTAACCAATAGGTTGGTGGTTCGAGCCCATCCGGGAGCGGTGTTGTGAGGTCTCAGATGTGACGTAAAAAGTCAAGGTTTTTCCACAATACCTGACGAGCATTTAATTTTTGGGCTTCCGTGGCGCAATGGTTAGCGCGTTCAGCTGTTAACCAATAGGTTGGTGGTTTGAGCCCACCCGGGAGCGGTGTTGTGGGATCTCAAATGTAACGTAGAAAACCAAAGTTTTTCCACAATACCTGACGACCATTTTGTTTTTGGGCTTCCGTGGCGCAATGGTTAGCGCGTTCGGTTGTTAACCAATAGGTTGGTGGTTCGAGCCCACCCGGGAGGGGTGATGTGGAATCTCAAATGTTACGTAGAAAGCCAAAGTTTTTCCACAATACCTGACGACCATTTATTTTTTGGGCTTCCTTGGCGCAATGGTTAGCGCGTTCGGCTGTTAACCGAAGGGTTGGTGGTTCGAGCCCATACGGGAGAGGTGTTGTAGGGTCTCAGATGTTACGTAATAAGTCATAACTTATCCACAATACCTGACAACCATTTAATTTCTGAGCTTCCGTGGCTCAATGGTTAGCGTGTTCGGCTGTTAACCAATAGGTTGGTGGTTCGAGCCCATCCGGGAGCGGTGTTGTGAGGTCTCAGATGTAACGTAAAATGTCAGAGTTTTTCCACAACACCTGACGAACATTTAATTTTTGGGCTTCCGTGGCGCAATGATTAGCGCGTACAGCTGTTAATCGAAAGGTTGAAGGTTCGAGCCCACCCGGGAGAGGTGTTGTGGGGTCTCAGATGTTGCGTAAAAAGTCAAAACTTTTCCACAATACGTGACAACCATTTAATTTCTGAGCTTCCGTGGCTCAATGGTTAGCGCGTTCGGCTGTTAACCGATAGGTTGGTGGTTCGAGCCCATCCGGGAGCGGTGTTGTGACGTCTTAGATGTGACGTAAAAAGTCAAGGTTTTTCCACAATACCTGAAGAACATTTAATTTTTGGCTTCCGTGGCGCAATGGTTAGCGCGTTGGGCTGTTAACCAATAGGTTGGTGGTTCGAGCCCATCCGGGAGCGGTGTTGTGAGGTCTCAGATGTAACGTAAAAAGTCAAGGTTTTTTCCACAACACCTGACGAACATTTAATTTTTGGGCTTCCGTGGCGCAATGATTAGCGCGTTCAGCTGTTAATCGAAAGGTTGAAGGTTCGAGCCCACCCGGGAGAGGTGTTGTGGGGTCTCAGATGTAGCGTAAAAAGTCAAAACTTTTCCACAATACGTGACAACCATTTAATTTCTGAGCTTCCGTGGCTCAATGGTTAGCGCCTTCGGCTGTTAACCAATAGGTTGGTGGTTCGAGCCCATCCGGGAAAGGTGTTGTGAGGTCTCAGATGTGACGTAAAAAGTCAAGGTTTTTACACAATACCTGACGAGCATTTAACTTTTGGGCTTCCGTGGCTCAATGGTTAGCGCGTTCGGCTGTTAACCAATAGGTTGGTGGCTCGAGCTCATCCGGGAGCGGTGTTGTGAGGTCTCAGATGTGACGTAAAAAGTCAAGGTTTTTCCACAATACCTGACGAACATTTAATTTTTGGGTTTCCTTGGCGCAATGGTTAGCGCGTTCGGCTGTTAACCAATAGGTTGGTGGCTCGAGCTCATCCGGGAGTGGTGTTGTGAGGTCTCAGATGTGACGTAAAAAGTCAAGGTTTTTCCACAATACCTGACGAACATTTAATTTTTGGGCTTCCTTGGCGCAATGGTTAGCGCGTTGGGCTGTTAACCAATAGGTTGGTGGTTCGAGCCCATCCGGGAGCGGTGTTGTGAGGTCTCAGATGTGACGTAAAAAGTCAAGGTTTTTCCACAATACCTGACGACCATTTTGTTTTTGGGCTTCCGTGGCGCAATGGTTAGCGCGTTCGGTTGTTAACCAATAGGTTGGTGGTTCGAGCCCACCCGGGAGGGGTGATGTGGAATCTCAAATGTAACGTAGAAAGCCAAAGTTTTTCCACAATACCTGACGACCATTTATTTTTTGGGCTTCCTTGGCGCAATGGTTAGCGCGTTCGGCTGTTAACCGAAAGGTTGGTGGTTCGAGCCCAACCGGGAGAGGTGTTGTAGGGTCTCAGATGTTACGTAATAAGTCATAACTTATCCACAATACCTGACAACCATTTAATTTCTGAGCTTCCGTGGCTCAATGGTTAGCGTGTTCGGCTGTTAACCAATAGGTTGGTGGTTCGAGCCCATCCGGGAGCGGTGTTGTGAGGTCTCAGATGTAACGTAAAATGTCAGAGTTTTTCCACAACACCTGACGAACATTTAATTTTTGGGCTTCCGTGGCGCAATGATTAGCGCGTACAGCTGTTAACCAATAGTTTGAAGGTTCGAGCCCACCCGGGAGAGGTGTTGTGGGGTCTCAGATGTTGCGTAAAAAGTCAAAACTTTTCCACAATACGTGACAACCATTTAATTTCTGAGCTTCCGTTGCTCAATGGTTAGCGCGTTCGGCTGTTAACCGATAGGTTGTTGGTTCGAGCCCATCCGGGAGCGGTGTTGTGACGTCTTAGATGTGACGTAAAAAGTCAAGGTTTTTCCACAATACCTGAAGAACATTTAATTTTTGGGCTTCCGTGGCGCAATGGTTAGCACGTTGGGCTGTTAACCAATAGGTTGGTGGTTCGAGCCCATCCGGGAGCGGTGTTGTGAGGTCTCAGATGTAACGTAAAAAGTCAAGGTTTTTTCCACAACACCTGACGAACATTTAATTTTTGGGCTTCCGTGGCGCAATGATTAGCGCGTTCAGCTGTAAATCGAAAGGTTGAAGGTTCGAGCCCACCCGGGAGAGGTGTTGTGGGGTCTCAGATGTAGCGTAAAAAGTCAAAACTTTTCCACAATACGTGACAACCATTTAATTTCTGAGCTTCCGTGGCTCAATGGTTAGCGCGTTCGGCTGTTAACCAATAGGTTGGTGGTTCGAGCCCATCCGGGAAAGGTGTTGTGAGGTCTCAGATGTGACGTAAAAAGTCAAGGTTTTTACACAATACCTGACGAGCATTTAACTTTTGGGCTTCCGTGGCTCAATGGTTAGCGCGTTCGGCTGTTAACCAATAGGTTGGTGGTTCGAGCCCATCCGGGAGGGGTGTTGTGACGTCTCAGATGTGACGTAAAAAGTCAAGGTTTTTTCCACAACACCTGACGACCATTTAATTTTTGGGCTTCCGTGGCGCAATGGTTAGTGCGTTCGGCTGTTAACCAATAGGTTGGTGGTTCGAACCCATCCGGGAGCGGTGTTGTGAGGTCTCAGATGTAACGTAAAATGTCAGAGTTTTTCCACAATACCTGACGAACATTCAATTTTTGAGCTTCCGTGGCGCAATGATTAGCGCGTTCAGCTGTTAATCGAAAGGTTGAAGGTTCGAGCCCACCCGGGAGAGGTGTTGTGGGGTCTCAGATGTAGCGTAAAAAGTCGAAACTTTTCCACAATACGTGACAACCATTTAATTTCTGAGCTTCCGTGGCTCAATGGTTAGCGCGTTCGGCTGTTAACCAATAGGTTGGTGGCTCGAGCTCATCCGGGAGCGGTGTTGTGAGGTCTCAGATGTGACGTAAAAAGTCAAGGTTTTTCCACAATACCTGACGAACATTTAATTTTTGGGCTTCCGTGGCGCAATGATTAGCGCGTTCAGCTGTTAATCGAAAGGTTGAAGGTTCGAGCCCACCCGGGAGAGGTGTTGTGGGGTCTCAGATGTAGCGTAAAAAGTCAAAACTTTTCCACAATACGTGACAACCATTTAATTTCTGAGCTTCCGTGGCTCAATGGTTAGCGCGTTCGGCTGTTAACCAACAGGTTGGTGGTTCGAGCCCATCCGGGAAAGGTGTTGTGAGGTCTCAGATGTGACGTAAAAAGTCAAGGTTTTTACACAATACCTGACGAGCATTTAACTTTTGGGCTTCCGTGGCTCAATGGTTAGCGCGTTCGGCTGTTAACCAATAGGTTGGTGGTTCGAGCCCATCCGGGAGCGGTGTTGTGAGGTCTCAGATGTGACGTAAAAAGTCAAGGTTTTTACACAATACCTGACGAGCATTTAACTTTTGGGCTTCCGTGGCTCAATGGTTAGCGCGTTCGGCTGTTAACCAATAGGTTGGTGGTTCGAGCCCATCCGGGAGCGGTGTTGTGACGTCTCAGATGTAACGTAAAATGTCAGAGTTTTTCCACAACACCTGACGAACATTTAATTTTTGGGCTTCCGTGGCGCAATGATTAGCGCGTACAGCTGTTAATCGAAAGGTTGAAGGTTCGAGCCCACCCGGGAGAGGTGTTGTGGGGTCTCAGATGTTGCGTAAAAAGTCAAAACTTTTCCACAATACGTGACAACCATTTAATTTCTGAGCTTCCGTGGCTCAATGGTTAGCGCGTTCGGCTGTTAACCGATAGGTTGTTGGTTCGAGCCCATCCGGGAGCGGTGTTGTGACGTCTTAGATGTGACGTAAAAAGTCAAGGTTTTTCCACAATACCTGAAGAACATTTAATTTTTGGGCTTCCGTGGCGCAATGGTTAGCCCGTTGGGCTGTTAACCAATAGGTTGGTGGTTCGAGCCCATCCGGGAGCGGTGTTGTGAGGTCTCAGATGTAACGTAAAAAGTCAAGGTTTTTTCCACAACACCTGACGAACATTTAATTTTTGGGCTTCCGTGGCGCAATGATTAGCGCGTTCAGCTGTTAATCGAAAGGTTGAAGGTTCGAGCCCACCCGGGAGAGGTGTTGTGGGGTCTCAGATGTAGCGTAAAAAGTCAAAACTTTTCCACAATACGTGACAACCATTTAATTTCTGAGCTTCCGTGGCTCAATGGTTAGCGCGTTCGGCTGTTAACCAATAGGTTGGTGGTTCGAGCCCATCCGGGAAAGGTGTTGTGAGGTCTCAGATGTGACGTAAAAAGTCAAGGTTTTTACACAATACCTGACGAGCATTTAACTTTTGGGCTTCCGTGGCTCAATGGTTAGCGCGTTCGGCTGTTAACCAATAGGTTGGTGGTTCGAGCCCATCCGGGAGCGGTGTTGTGACGTCTCAGATGTAACGTAAAATGTCAGAGTTTTTCCACAACACCTGACGAACATTTAATTTTTGGGCTTCCGTGGCGCAATGATTAGCGCGTACAGCTGTTAATCGAAAGGTTGAAGGTTCGAGCCCACCCGGGAGAGGTGTTGTGGGGTCTCAGATGTTGCGTAAAAAGTCAAAACTTTTCCACAATACGTGACAACCATTTAATTTCTGAGCTTCCGTGGCTCAATGGTTAGCGCGTTCGGCTGTTAACCGATAGGTTGTTGGTTCGAGCCCATCCGGGAGCGGTGTTGTGACGTCTTAGATGTGACGTAAAAAGTCAAGGTTTTTCCACAATACCTGAAGAACATTTAATTTTTGGGCTTCCGTGGCGCAATGGTTAGCCCGTTGGGCTGTTAACCAATAGGTTGGTGGTTCGAGCCCATCCGGGAGCGGTGTTGTGAGGTCTCAGATGTAACGTAAAAAGTCAAGGTTTTTTCCACAACACCTGACGAACATTTAATTTTTGGGCTTCCGTGGCGCAATGATTAGCGCGTTCAGCTGTTAATCGAAAGGTTGAAGGTTCGAGCCCACCCGGGAGAGGTGTTGTGGGGTCTCAGATGTAGCGTAAAAAGTCAAAACTTTTCCACAATACGTGACAACCATTTAATTTCTGAGCTTCCGTGGCTCAATGGTTAGCGCGTTCGGCTGTTAACCAATAGGTTGGTGGTTCGAGCCCATCCGGGAAAGGTGTTGTGAGGTCTCAGATGTGACGTAAAAAGTCAAGGTTTTTACACAATACCTGACGAGCATTTAACTTTTGGGCTTCCGTGGCTCAATGGTTAGCGCGTTCGGCTGTTAACCAATAGGTTGGTGGTTCGAGCCCATCCGGGAGCGGTGTTGTGACGTCTCAGATGTGACGTAAAAAGTCAAGGTTTTTTCCACAACACCTGACGACCATTTAATTTTTGGGCTTCCGTGGCGCAATGGTTAGTGCGTTCGGCTGTTAACCAATAGGTTGGTGGTTCGAACCCATCCGGGAGCGGTGTTGTGAGGTCTCAGATGTAACGTAAAATGTCAGAGTTTTTCCACAATACCTGACGAACATTTAATTTTTGAGCTTCCGTGGCGCAATGATTAGCGCGTTCAGCTGTTAATCGAAAGGTTGAAGGTTCGAGCCCACCCGGGAGAGGTGTTGTGGGGTCTCAGATGTAGCGTAAAAAGTCGAAACTTTTCCACAATACGTGACAACCATTTAATTTCTGAGCTTCCGTGGCTCAATGGTTAGCGCGTTCGGCTGTTAACCAATAGGTTGGTGGCTCGAGCTCATCCGGGAGCGGTGTTGTGAGGTCTCAGATGTGACGTAAAAAGTCAAGGTTTTTCCACAATACCTGACGAACATTTAATTTTTGGGCTTCCGTGGCGCAATGATTAGCGCGTTCAGCTGTTAATCGAAAGGTTGAAGGTTCGAGCCCACCCGGGAGAGGTGTTGTGGGGTCTCAGATGTAGCGTAAAAAGTCAAAACTTTTCCACAATACGTGACAACCATTTAATTTCTGAGCTTCCGTGGCTCAATGGTTAGCGCGTTCGGCTGTTAACCAATAGGTTGGTGGTTCGAGCCCATCCGGGAAAGGTGTTGTGAGGTCTCAGATGTGACGTAAAAAGTCAAGGTTTTTACACAATACCTGACGAGCATTTAACTTTTGGGCTTCCGTGGCTCAATGGTTAGCGCGTTCGGCTGTTAACCAATAGGTTGGTGGTTCGAGCCCATCCGGGAGCGGTGTTGTGACGTCTCAGATGTGACGTAAAAAGTCAAGGTTTTTTCCACAACACCTGACGACCATTTAATTTTTGGGCTTCCGTGGCGCAATGGTTAGTGCGTTCGGCTGTTAACCAATAGGTTGGTGGTTCGAACCCATCCGGGAGCGGTGTTGTGAGGTCTCAGATGTAACGTAAAATGTCAGAGTTTTTCCACAATACCTGACGAACATTTAATTTTTGAGCTTCCGTGGCGCAATGATTAGCGCGTTCAGCTGTTAATCGAAAGGTTGAAGGTTCGAGCCCACCCGGGAGAGGTGTTGTGGGGTCTCAGATGTAGCGTAAAAAGTCGAAACTTTTCCACAATACGTGACAACCATTTAATTTCTGAGCTTCCGTGGCTCAATGGTTAGCGCGTTCGGCTGTTAACCAATAGGTTGGTGGCTCGAGCTCATCCGGGAGCGGTGTTGTGAGGTCTCAGATGTGACGTAAAAAGTCAAGGTTTTTCCACAATACCTGACGAACATTTAATTTTTGGGCTTCCTTGGCGCAATGGTTAGCGCGTTGGGCTGTTAACCAATAGGTTGGTGGTTCGAGCCCATCCGGGAGCGGTGTTGTGAGGTCTCAGATGTAACGTAAAAAGTCAAGGTTTTTTCCACAACACCTGACGAACATTTAATTTTTGGGCTTCCGTGGCGCAATGATTATCGCGTTCAGCTGTTAATCGAAAGGTTGAAGGTTCGAGCCCACCCGGGAGAGGTGTTGTGGGGTCTCAGATGTAGCGTAAAACGTCAAAACTTTTCCACAATACGTGACAACCATTTAATTTCTGAGCTTGCGTGGCTCAATGGTTAGCGCGTTCGGCTGTTAACCAATAGGTTGGTGGTTCGAGCCCATCCGGGAGCGGTGTTGTGGGATCTCAAATGTAACGTAGAAAACCAAAGTTTTTCCACAATACCTGACGACCATTTAGTTTTTGGGCTTCCTTGGCGCAATGGTTAGCGCGTTTGGTTGTTAACCAATAGGTTGGTGGTTCGAGCCCAACCGGGAGAGGTGTTGTAGGGTCTCAGATGTAACGTAATAAGTCATAACTTATCCACAATACCTGACGACCATTTATTTTTTGGGCTTCCGTGGCGCAATGGTTAGCGCGTTCGGCTGTAAACCAATAGGTTGGTGGTTCGAGCCCATCCGGGAGCGGTGTTGTGACGTCTCAGATGTGACGTAAAAAGTCAAGGTTTATTCTACAACACCTGACGACCATTTAATTTTTGGGCTTCCGTGGCGCAATGGTTAGCGCGTTCGGCTGTTAACCAATAGGTTGGTGGTTCGAGCCCATCCGGGAGCGGTGTTGTGAGGTCTCAGATGTAACGTAAAATGTCAGAGTTTTTCCACAATACCTGACGAACATTTAATTTTTGAGCTTCCGTGGCGCAATGATTAGCGCGTTCAGCTGTTAATCGAAAGGTTGAAGGTTCGGGCCCACCCGGGAGAGGTGTTGTGGGGTCTCAGATGTAACGTAATAAGTCATAACTTATCCACAATACCTGACAACCATTTAATTTCTGAGCTTCCGTGGCTCAATGGTTAGCGCGTTCGACTGTTAACCAATAGGTTGGTGGTTCGAGCCCATCCGGGAGCGGTGTTGTGAGGTCTCAGATGTAACGTAAAATGTCAGAGTTTTTCCACAACACCTGACGAACATTTAATTTTTGGGCTTCCGTGGCGCAATGGTTAGCGCGTTGGGCGGTTAACCAATAGGTTGGTGGTTCGAGCCCATCCGGGAGCGGTGTTGTGAGGTCTCAGATGTAACGTAAAAAGTCAAGGTTTTTTCCACAACACCTGACGAACCTTTAATTTTTGGGCTTCCGTGGCGCAATGATTAGCGCGTTCAGCTGTTAATCGAAAGGTTGAAGGTTCGGGCCCACCCGGGAGAGGTGTTGTGGGGTCTCAGGTGTAACGTAATAAGTCATAACTTATCCACAATACCTGACAACCATTTAATTTCTGAGCTTCCGTGGCTCAATGGTTAGCGCGTTCGGCTGTTAACCAATAGGTTGGTGGTTCGAGCCCATCCGGGAGCGGTGTTGTGAGGTCTCAGATGTAACGTAAAATGTCAGAGTTTTTCCACAACACCTGACGAACATTTAATTTTTGGGCTTCCGTGGCGCAATGATTAGCGCGTACAGCTGTTAATCGAAAGGTTGAAGGTTCGAGCCCACCCGGGAGAGGTGTTGTGGGGTCTCAGATGTTGCGTAAAAAGTCAAAACTTTTCCACAATACGTGACAACCATTTAATTTCTGAGCTTCCGTGGCTCAATGGTTAGCGCGTTCGGCTGTTAACCGTAGGTTGGTGGTTCGAGCCCATCCGGGAGCGGTGTTGTGACGTCTCAGATGTGACGTAAAAAGTCAAGGTTTTTCCACAATACCTGAAGACCATTTAATTTTTGGGCTTCCGTGGCGCAATGGTTAGCGCGTTGGGCGGTTAACCAATAGGTTGGTGGTTCGAGCCCATCCGGGAGCCGTGTTGTGAGGTCTCAGATGTAACGTAAAAAGTCAAGGTTTTTTCCACAACACCTGACGAACATTTAATTTTTGGGCTTCCGTGGCGCAATGATTAGCGCGTTCAGCTGTTAATCGAAAGGTTGAAGGTTCGAGCCCACCCGGGAGAGGTGTTGTGGGGTCTCAGATGTAGCGTAAAAAGTCAAAACTTTTCCACAATACGTGACAACCATTTAATTTCTGAGCTTCCGTGGCTCAATGGTTAGCGCGTTCGGCTGTTAACCAATAGGTTGGTGGTTCGAGCCCATCCGGGAAAGGTGTTGTGAGGTCTCAGATGTGACGTAAAAAGTCAAGGTTTTTACACAATACCTGACGAGCATTTAACTTTTGGGCTTCCGTGGCTCAATGGTTAGCGCGTTCGGCTGTTAACCAATAGGTTGGTGGTTCGAGCCCATCCGGGAGCGGTGTTGTGACGTCTCAGATGTGACGTAAAAAGTCAAGGTTTTTTCCACAACACCTGACGACCATTTAATTTTTGGGCTTCCGTGGCGCAATGGTTAGCGCGTTCGGCTGTTAACCAATAGGTTGGTGGTTCGAGCCCATCCGGGAGCGGTGTTGTGAGGTCTCAGATGTAACGTAAAATGTCAGAGTTTTTCCACAATACCTGACGAACATTTAATTTTTGAGCTTCCGTGGCGCAATGATTAGCGCGTTCAGCTGTTAATCGAAAGGTTGAAGGTTCGAGCCCACCCGGGAGAGGTGTTGTGGGGTCTCAGATGTAGCGTAAAAAGTCAAAACTTTTCCACAATACGTGACAACCATTTAATTTCTGAGCTTCCGTGGCTCAATGGTTAGCGCGTTCGGCTGTTAACCAATAGGTTGGTGGCTCGAGCTCATCCGGGAGCAGTGTTGTGAGGTCTCAGATGTGACGTAAAAAGTCAAGATTTTTACACAATACCTGACGAGCATTTAATTTTTGGGCTTCCGTGGCGCAATGGTTAGCGCGTTCAGCTGTTAACCAATAGGTTGGTGGTTTGAGCCCACCCGGGAGCGGTGTTGTGGGATCTCAAATATAACGTAGAAAACCAAAGTTTTTCCACAATACCTGACGACCATTTAGTTTTTGGGCTTCCGTGGCGCAATGGTTAGCGCGTTCGGTTGTTAACCAATAGGTTGGTGGTTCGAGCCCTCCCGGGAGGGGTGATGTGGGATCTCAAATGTAACGTAGAAAGCCAAAGTTTTTCCACAATACCTGACGACCATTTATTTTTTGGGCTTCCTTGGCGCAATGGTTAGCGCGTTCGGCTGTTAACCGAAAGGTTGGTGGTTCTAGCCCAACCGGGAGAGGTGTTGTAGGGTCTCAGATGTAACGTAAAATGTCAGAGTTTTTCCACAATACCTGACGAACATTTAATTTTTGAGCTTCCGTGGCGCAATGATTAGCGCGTTCAGCTGTTAATCGAAAGGTTGAAGGTTCGAGCCCACCCGGGAGAGGTGTTGAGACGTCTCAGATGTGACGTAAAAAGTCAAGGTTTTTTCTACAACACCTGACGACCATTTAATTTTTGGGCTTCCGTGGCGCAATGGTTAGCGCGTTCGGCTGTTAACCAATAGGTTGGTGGTTCGAGCCCATCCGGGAGCGGTGTTGTGAGGTCTCAGATGTAACGTAAAATGTCAGAGTTTTTCCACAATACCTGACGAACATTTAATTTTTGAGCTTCCGTGGCGCAATGATTAGCGCGTTCAGCTGTTAATCGAAAGGTTGAAGGTTCGGGCCCACCCGGGAGAGGTGTTGTGGGGTCTCAGATGTAACGTAATAAGTCATAACTTATCCACAATACCTGACAACCATTTAATTTCTGAGCTTCCGTGGCTCAATGGTTAGCGCGTTCGACTGTTAACCAATAGGTTGGTGGTTCGAGCCCATCCGGGAGCGGTGTTGTGAGGTCTCAGATGTAACGTAAAATGTCAGAGTTTTTCCACAACACCTGACGAACATTTAATTTTTGGGCTTCCGTGGCGCAATGGTTAGCGCGTTGGGCGGTTAACCAATAGGTTGGTGGTTCGAGCCCATCCGGGAGCGGTGTTGTGAGGTCTCAGATGTAACGTAAAAAGTCAAGGTTTTTTCCACAACACCTGACGAACCTTTAATTTTTGGGCTTCCGTGGCGCAATGATTAGCGCGTTCAGCTTTTAATCGAAAGGTTGAAGGTTCGGGCCCACCCGGGAGAGGTGTTGTGGGGTCTCAGGTGTAACGTAATAAGTCATAACTTATCCACAATACCTGACAACCATTTAATTTCTGAGCGTCCGTGGCTCAATGGTTAGCGCGTTCGGCTGTTAACCAATAGGTTGGTGGTTCGAGCCCATCCGGGAGCGGTGTTGTGAGGTCTCAGATGTAACGTAAAATGTCAGAGTTTTTCCACAACACCTGACGAACATTTAATTTTTGGGCTTCCGTGGCGCAATGATTAGCGCGTACAGCTGTTAATCGAAAGGTTGAAGGTTCGAGCCCACCCGGGAGAGGTGTTGTGGGGTCTCAGATGTTGCGTAAAAAGTCAAAACTTTTCCACAATACGTGACAACCATTTAATTTCTGAGCTTCCGTGGCTCAATGGTTAGCGCGTTCGGCTGTTAACCGTAGGTTGGTGGTTCGAGCCCATCCGGGAGCGGTGTTGTGACGTCTCAGATGTGACGTAAAAAGTCAAGGTTTTTCCACAATACCTGAAGACCATTTAATTTTTGGGCTTCCGTGGCGCAATGGTTAGCGCGTTGGGCGGTTAACCAATAGGTTGGTGGTTCGAGCCCATCCGGGAGCGGTGTTGTGAGGTCTCAGATGTAACGTAAAAAGTCAAGGTTTTTTCCACAACACCTGACGAACATTTAATTTTTGGGCTTCCGTGGCGCAATGATTAGCGCGTTCAGCTGTTAATCGAAAGGTTGAAGGTTCGAGCCCACCCGGGAGAGGTGTTGTGGGGTCTCAGATGTAGCGTAAAAAGTCAAAACTTTTCCACAATACGTGACAACCATTTAATTTCTGAGCTTCCGTGGCTCAATGGTTAGCGCGTTCGGCTGTTAACCAATAGGTTGGTGGTTCGAGCCCATCCGGGAAAGGTGTTGTGAGGTCTCAGATGTGACGTAAAAAGTCAAGGTTTTTACACAATACCTGACGAGCATTTAACTTTTGGGCTTCCGTGGCTCAATGGTTAGCGCGTTCGGCTGTTAACCAATAGGTTGGTGGTTCGAGCCCATCCGGGAGCGGTGTTGTGACGTCTCAGATGTGACGTAAAAAGTCAAGGTTTTTTCCACAACACCTGACGACCATTTAATTTTTGGGCTTCCGTGGCGCAATGGTTAGCGCGTTCGGCTGTTAACCAATAGGTTGGTGGTTCGAGCCCATCCGGGAGCGGTGTTGTGAGGTCTCAGATGTAACGTAAAATGTCAGAGTTTTTCCACAATACCTGACGAACATTTAATTTTTGAGCTTCCGTGGCGCAATGATTAGCGCGTTCAGCTGTTAATCGAAAGGTTGAAGGTTCGAGCCCACCCGGGAGAGGTGTTGTGGGGTCTCAGATGTAGCGTAAAAAGTCAAAACTTTTCCACAATACGTGACAACCATTTAATTTCTGAGCTTCCGTGGCTCAATGGTTAGCGCGTTCGGCTGTTAACCAATAGGTTGGTGGCTCGAGCTCATCCGGGAGCAGTGTTGTGAGGTCTCAGATGTGACGTAAAAAGTCAAGGTTTTTCCACAATACCTGACGAACATTTAATTTTTGGGCTTCCTTGGCGCAATGGTTAGCGCGTTGGGCTGTTAACCAATAGGTTGGTGGTTCGAGCCCATCCGGGAGCGGTGTTGTGAGGTCTCAGATGTAACGTAAAAAGTCAAGGTTTTTTCCACAACACCTGACGAACATTTAATTTTTGGGCTTCCGTGGCGCAATGATTAGCGCGTACAGCTGTTAATCGAAAGGTTGAAGGTTCGAGCCCACCCGGGAGAGGTGTTGTGGGGTCTCAGATGTAGCGTAAAAAGTTAAAACTTTTCCACAATACGTGACAACCATTTAATTTCTGAGCTTCCGTGGCTCAATGGTTAGCGCGTTCGGCTGTTAACCAATAGGTTGGTGGCTCGAGCTCATCCGGGAGCAGTGTTGTGAGGTCTCAGATGTGACGTAAAAAGTCAAGGTTTTTCCACAATACCTGACGAACATTTAATTTTTGGGCTTCCTTGGCGCAATGGTTAGCGCGTTGGGCTGTTAACCAATAGGTTGGTGGTTCGAGCCCATCCGGGAGCGGTGTTGTGAGGTCTCAGATGTAACGTAAAAAGTCAAGGTTTTTTCCACAACACCTGACGAACATTTAATTTTTGGGCTTCCGTGGCGCAATGATTAGCGCGTACAGCTGTTAATCGAAAGGTTGAAGGTTCGAGCCCACCCGGGAGAGGTGTTGTGGGGTCTCAGATGTAGCGTAAAAAGTTAAAACTTTTCCACAATACGTGACAACCATTTAATTTCTGAGCTTCCGTGGCTCAATGGTTAGCGCGTTCGGCTGTTAACCAATAGGTTGGTGGTTCGAGCCCATCCGGGAGCGGTGTTGTGAGGTCTCAGATGTGACGTAAAAAGTCAAGATTTTTACACAATACCTGACGAGCATTTAATTTTTGGGCTTCCGTGGCGCAATGGTTAGCGCGTTCGGTTGTTAACCAATAGGTTGGTGGTTCGAGCCCTCCCGGGAGGGGTGATGTGGGATCTCAAATGTAACGTAGAAAGCCAAAGTTTTTCCACAATACCTGACGACCATTTATTTTTTGGGCTTCCTTGGCGCAATGGTTAGCGCGTTCGGCTGTTAACCGAAAGGTTGGTGGTTCTAGCCCAACCGGGAGAGGTGTTGTAGGGTCTCAGATGTAACGTAAAATGTCAGAGTTTTTCCACAATACCTGACGAACATTTAATTTTTGAGCTTCCGTGGCGCAATGATTAGCGCGTTCAGCTGTTAATCGAAAGGTTGAAGGTTCGAGCCCACCCGGGAGAGGTGTTGTGGGGTCTCAGATGTAGCGTAAAACGTCAAAACTTTTCCACAATACGTGACAACCATTTAATTTCTGAGCTTCCGTGGCTCAATGGTTAGCTCGTTCGGCTGTTAACCAATAGGTTGGTGGCTCGAGCTCATCCGGGAGCGGTGTTGTGAGGTCTCAGATGTGACGTAAAAAGTCAAGGTTTTTCCACAATACCTGACGAACATTTAATTTTTGGGCTTCCTTGGCGCAATGGTTAGCGCGTTGGGCTGTTAACCAATAGGTTGGTGGTTCGAGCCCATCCGGGAGCGGTGTTGTGACGTCTCAGATGTGACGTAAAAAGTCAAGGTTTTTTCCACAACACCTGACGACCATTTAATTTTTGGGCTTCCGTGGCGCAATGGTTAGCGCGTTCGGCTGTTAACCAATAGGTTGGTGGTTCGAGCCCATCCGGGAGCGGTGTTGTGAGGTCTCAGATGTAACGTAAAATGTCAGAGTTTTTCCACAATACCTGACGAACATTTAATTTTTGAGCTTCCGTGGCGCAATGATTAGCGCGTTCAGCTGTTAATCGAAAGGTTGAAGGTTCGAGCCCACCCGGGAGAGGTGTTGTGGGGTCTCAGATGTTGCGTAAAAAGTCAAAACTTTTCCACAATACGTGACAACCATTTAATTTCTGAGCTTCCGTGGCTCAATGGTTAGCGCGTTCGGCTTTTAACCGATAGGTTGGTGGTTCGAGCCCATCCGGGAGCGGTGTTGTGACGTCTCAGATGTGACGTAAAAAGTCAAGGTTTTTCCACAATACCTGAAGACCATTTAATTTTTGGGCTTCCGTGGTGCAATGGTTAGCGCGTTGGGCGGTTAACCAATAGGTTGGTGGTTCGAGCCCATCCGGGAGCGGTGTTGTGAGGTCTCAGATGTAACGTAAAAAGTCAAGGTTTTTTCCACAACACCTGACGAACATTTAATTTTTGGGCTTCCGTGGCGCAATGATTAGCGCGTTCAGCTGTTAATCGAAAGGTTGAAGGTTCGAGCCCACCCGGGAGAGGTGTTGTGGGGTCTCAGATGTAGCGTAAAAAGTCAAAACTTTTCCACAATACGTGACAACCATTTAATTTCTGAGCTTCCGTGGCTCAATGGTTAGCGCGTTCGGCTGTTAAAAAATAGGTTGGTGGTTCGAGCCCATCCGGGAAAGGTGTTGTGAGGTCTCAGATGTGACGTAAAAAGTCAAGGTTTTTACACAATACCTGACGAGCATTTAACTTTTGGGCTTCCGTGGCTCAATGGTTAGCGCGTTCGGCTGTTAACCAATAGGTTGGTGGTTCGAGCCCATCCGGGAGCGGTGTTGTGACGTCTCAGATGTGACGTAAAAAGTCAAGGTTTTTTCCACAACACCTGACGACCATTTAATTTTTGGGCTTCCGTGGTGCAATGGTTAGCGCGTTGGGCGGTTAACCAATAGGTTGGTGGTTCGAGCCCATCCGGGAGCGGTGTTGTGAGGTCTCAGATGTAACGTAAAAAGTCAAGGTTTTTTCCACAACACCTGACGAACATTTAATTTTTGGGCTTCCGTGGCGCAAAGATTAGCGCGTTCAGCTGTTAATCGAAAGGTTGAAGGTTCGAGCCCACCCGGGAGAGGTGTTGTGGGGTCTCAGATGTAGCGTAAAAAGTCAAAACTTTTCCACAATACGTGACAACCATTTAATTTCTGAGCTTCCGTGGCTCAATGGTTAGCGCGTTCGGCTGTTAACCGAAAGGTTGGTGGTTCTAGCCCAACCGGGAGAGGTGTTGTAGGGTCTCAGATGTTACGTAATAAGTCATAACTTATCCACAATACCTGACAACCATTTAATTTCTGAGCTTCCGTGGCTCAATGGTTAGCGCGTTCGGCTGTTAACCAATAGGTTGTTGGTTCGAGCCCATCCGGGAGCGGTGTTGTGAGGTCTCAGATGTAACGTAAAATGTCAGAGTTTTTCCACAACACCTGACGAACATTTAATTTTTGGGCTTCCGTGGCGCAATGATTAGCGCGTACAGCTGTTAATCGAAAGGTTGAAGGTTCGAGCCCACCCGGGAGAGGTGTTGTGGGGTCTCAGATGTTGCGTAAAAAGTCAAAACTTTTCCACAATACGTGACAACCATTTAATTTCTGAGCTTCCGTGGCTCAATGGTTAGCGCGTTCGGCTGTTAACCGATAGGTTGGTGGTTCGAGCCCATCCGGGAGCGATGTTGTGACGTCTCTGATGTGACGTAAAAAGTCAAGGTTTTTCCACAATACCTGAAGACCATTTAATTTTTGGGCTTCCGTGGCGCAATGGTTAGCGCGTTGGGCTGTTAACCAATAGGTTGGTGGTTCGAGCCCATCCGGGAGCGGTGTTGTGAGGTCTCAGATGTAACGTAAAAAGTCAAAGTTTTTTCCACAACACCTGACGAACATTTAATTTTTGGGCTTCCGTGGCGCAATGATTAGCGCGTTCAGCTGTTAATCGAAAGGTTGAAGGTTCGAGCCCACCCGGGAGAGGTGTTGTGGGGTCTCAGATGTAGCGTAAAAAGTCAAAATATTTCCACAATACGTGACAACCATTTAATTTCTGAGCTTCCGTGGCTCAATGGTTAGCGCGTTCGGCTGTTAAAAAATAGGTTGGTGGTTCGAGCCCATCCGGGAAAGGTGTTGTGAGGTCTCAGATGTGACGTAAAAAGTCAAGGTTTTTACACAATACCTGACGAGCATTTAACTTTTGGGCTTCCGTGGCTCAATGGTTAGCGCGTTCGGCTGTTAACCAATAGGTTGGTGGTTCGAGCCCATCCGGGAGCGGTGTTGTGACGTCTCAGATGTGACGTAAAAAGTCAAGGTTTTTTCCACAACACCTGACGACCATTTAATTTTTGGGCTTCCGTGGTGCAATGGTTAGCGCGTTGGGCGGTTAACCAATAGGTTGGTGGTTCGAGCCCATCCGGGAGCGGTGTTGTGAGGTCTCAGATGTAACGTAAAAAGTCAAGGTTTTTTCCACAACACCTGACGAACATTTAATTTTTGGGCTTCCGTGGCGCAAAGATTAGCGCGTTCAGCTGTTAATCGAAAGGTTGAAGGTTCGAGCCCACCCGGGAGAGGTGTTGTGGGGTCTCAGATGTAGCGTAAAAAGTCAAAACTTTTCCACAATACGTGACAACCATTTAATTTCTGAGCTTCCGTGGCTCAATGGTTAGCGCGTTCGGCTGTTAACCGAAAGGTTGGTGGTTCTAGCCCAACCGGGAGAGGTGTTGTAGGGTCTCAGATGTTACGTAATAAGTCATAACTTATCCACAATACCTGACAACCATTTAATTTCTGAGCTTCCGTGGCTCAATGGTTAGCGCGTTCGGCTGTTAACCAATAGGTTGTTGGTTCGAGCCCATCCGGGAGCGGTGTTGTGAGGTCTCAGATGTAACGTAAAATGTCAGAGTTTTTCCACAACACCTGACGAACATTTAATTTTTGGGCTTCCGTGGCGCAATGATTAGCGCGTACAGCTGTTAATCGAAAGGTTGAAGGTTCGAGCCCACCCGGGAGAGGTGTTGTGGGGTCTCAGATGTAGCGTAAAACGTCAAAACTTTTCCACAATACGTGACAACCATTTAATTTCTGAGCTTCCGTGGCTCAATGGTTAGCTCGTTCGGCTGTTAACCAATAGGTTGGTGGCTCGAGCTCATCCGGGAGCGGTGTTGTGAGGTCTCAGATGTGACGTAAAAAGTCAAGGTTTTTCCACAATACCTGACGAACATTTAATTTTTGGGCTTCCTTGGCGCAATGGTTAGCGCGTTGGGCTGTTAACCAATAGGTTGGTGGTTCGAGCCCATCCGGGAGCGGTGTTGTGACGTCTCAGATGTGACGTAAAAAGTCAAGGTTTTTTCCACAACACCTGACGACCATTTAATTTTTGGGCTTCCGTGGCGCAATGGTTAGCGCGTTCGGCTGTTAACCAATAGGTTGGTGGTTCGAGCCCATCCGGGAGCGGTGTTGTGAGGTCTCAGATGTAACGTAAAATGTCAGAGTTTTTCCACAATACCTGACGAACATTTAATTTTTGAGCTTCCGTGGCGCAATGATTAGCGCGTTCAGCTGTTAATCGAAAGGTTGAAGGTTCGAGCCCACCCGGGAGAGGTGTTGTGGGGTCTCAGATGTTGCGTAAAAAGTCAAAACTTTTCCACAATACGTGACAACCATTTAATTTCTGAGCTTCCGTGGCTCAATGGTTAGCGCGTTCGGCTTTTAACCGATAGGTTGGTGGTTCGAGCCCATCCGGGAGCGGTGTTGTGACGTCTCAGATGTGACGTAAAAAGTCAAGGTTTTTCCACAATACCTGAAGACCATTTAATTTTTGGGCTTCCGTGGTGCAATGGTTAGCGCGTTGGGCGGTTAACCAATAGGTTGGTGGTTCGAGCCCATCCGGGAGCGGTGTTGTGAGGTCTCAGATGTAACGTAAAAAGTCAAGGTTTTTTCCACAACACCTGACGAACATTTAATTTTTGGGCTTCCGTGGCGCAATGATTAGCGCGTTCAGCTGTTAATCGAAAGGTTGAAGGTTCGAGCCCACCCGGGAGAGGTGTTGTGGGGTCTCAGATGTAGCGTAAAAAGTCAAAACTTTTCCACAATACGTGACAACCATTTAATTTCTGAGCTTCCGTGGCTCAATGGTTAGCGCGTTCGGCTGTTAAAAAATAGGTTGGTGGTTCGAGCCCATCCGGGAAAGGTGTTGTGAGGTCTCAGATGTGACGTAAAAAGTCAAGGTTTTTACACAATACCTGACGAGCATTTAACTTTTGGGCTTCCGTGGCTCAATGGTTAGCGCGTTCGGCTGTTAACCAATAGGTTGGTGGTTCGAGCCCATCCGGGAGCGGTGTTGTGACGTCTCAGATGTGACGTAAAAAGTCAAGGTTTTTTCCACAACACCTGACGACCATTTAATTTTTGGGCTTCCGTGGTGCAATGGTTAGCGCGTTGGGCGGTTAACCAATAGGTTGGTGGTTCGAGCCCATCCGGGAGCGGTGTTGTGAGGTCTCAGATGTAACGTAAAAAGTCAAGGTTTTTTCCACAACACCTGACGAACATTTAATTTTTGGGCTTCCGTGGCGCAAAGATTAGCGCGTTCAGCTGTTAATCGAAAGGTTGAAGGTTCGAGCCCACCCGGGAGAGGTGTTGTGGGGTCTCAGATGTAGCGTAAAAAGTCAAAACTTTTCCACAATACGTGACAACCATTTAATTTCTGAGCTTCCGTGGCTCAATGGTTAGCGCGTTCGGCTGTTAACCGAAAGGTTGGTGGTTCTAGCCCAACCGGGAGAGGTGTTGTAGGGTCTCAGATGTTACGTAATAAGTCATAACTTATCCACAATACCTGACAACCATTTAATTTCTGAGCTTCCGTGGCTCAATGGTTAGCGCGTTCGGCTGTTAACCAATAGGTTGTTGGTTCGAGCCCATCCGGGAGCGGTGTTGTGAGGTCTCAGATGTAACGTAAAATGTCAGAGTTTTTCCACAACACCTGACGAACATTTAATTTTTGGGCTTCCGTGGCGCAATGATTAGCGCGTACAGCTGTTAATCGAAAGGTTGAAGGTTCGAGCCCACCCGGGAGAGGTGTTGTGGGGTCTCAGATGTTGCGTAAAAAGTCAAAACTTTTCCACAATACGTGACAACCATTTAATTTCTGAGCTTCCGTGGCTCAATGGTTAGCGCGTTCGGCTGTTAACCGATAGGTTGGTGGTTCGAGCCCATCCGGGAGCGATGTTGTGACGTCTCTGATGTGACGTAAAAAGTCAAGGTTTTTCCACAATACCTGAAGACCATTTAATTTTTGGGCTTCCGTGGCGCAATGGTTAGCGCGTTGGGCTGTTAACCAATAGGTTGGTGGTTCGAGCCCATCCGGGAGCGGTGTTGTGAGGTCTCAGATGTAACGTAAAAAGTCAAAGTTTTTTCCACAACACCTGACGAACATTTAATTTTTGGGCTTCCGTGGCGCAATGATTAGCGCGTTCAGCTGTTAATCGAAAGGTTGAAGGTTCGAGCCCACCCGGGAGAGGTGTTGTGGGGTCTCAGATGTAGCGTAAAAAGTCAAAATATTTCCACAATACGTGACAACCATTTAATTTCTGAGCTTCCGTGGCTCAATGGTTAGCGCGTTCGGCTGTTAAAAAATAGGTTGGTGGTTCGAGCCCATCCGGGAAAGGTGTTGTGAGGTCTCAGATGTGACGTAAAAAGTCAAGGTTTTTACACAATACCTGACGAGCATTTAACTTTTGGGCTTCCGTGGCTCAATGGTTAGCGCGTTCGGCTGTTAACCAATAGGTTGGTGGTTCGAGCCCATCCGGGAGCGGTGTTGTGACGTCTCAGATGTGACGTAAAAAGTCAAGGTTTTTTCCACAACACCTGACGACCATTTAATTTTTGGGCTTCCGTGGTGCAATGGTTAGCGCGTTGGGCGGTTAACCAATAGGTTGGTGGTTCGAGCCCATCCGGGAGCGGTGTTGTGAGGTCTCAGATGTAACGTAAAAAGTCAAGGTTTTTTCCACAACACCTGACGAACATTTAATTTTTGGGCTTCCGTGGCGCAAAGATTAGCGCGTTCAGCTGTTAATCGAAAGGTTGAAGGTTCGAGCCCACCCGGGAGAGGTGTTGTGGGGTCTCAGATGTAGCGTAAAAAGTCAAAACTTTTCCACAATACGTGACAACCATTTAATTTCTGAGCTTCCGTGGCTCAATGGTTAGCGCGTTCGGCTGTTAACCGAAAGGTTGGTGGTTCTAGCCCAACCGGGAGAGGTGTTGTAGGGTCTCAGATGTTACGTAATAAGTCATAACTTATCCACAATACCTGACAACCATTTAATTTCTGAGCTTCCGTGGCTCAATGGTTAGCGCGTTCGGCTGTTAACCAATAGGTTGTTGGTTCGAGCCCATCCGGGAGCGGTGTTGTGAGGTCTCAGATGTAACGTAAAATGTCAGAGTTTTTCCACAACACCTGACGAACATTTAATTTTTGGGCTTCCGTGGCGCAATGATTAGCGCGTACAGCTGTTAATCGAAAGGTTGAAGGTTCGAGCCCACCCGGGAGAGGTGTTGTGGGGTCTCAGATGTTGCGTAAAAAGTCAAAACTTTTCCACAATACGTGACAACCATTTAATTTCTGAGCTTCCGTGGCTCAATGGTTAGCGCGTTCGGCTGTTAACCGATAGGTTGGTGGTTCGAGCCCATCCGGGAGCGATGTTGTGACGTCTCTGATGTGACGTAAAAAGTCAAGGTTTTTCCACAATACCTGAAGACCATTTAATTTTTGGGCTTCCGTGGCGCAATGGTTAGCGCGTTGGGCTGTTAACCAATAGGTTGGTGGTTCGAGCCCATCCGGGAGCGGTGTTGTGAGGTCTCAGATGTAACGTAAAAAGTCAAAGTTTTTTCCACAACACCTGACGAACATTTAATTTTTGGGCTTCCGTGGCGCAATGATTAGCGCGTTCAGCTGTTAATCGAAAGGTTGAAGGTTCGAGCCCACCCGGGAGAGGTGTTGTGGGGTCTCAGATGTAGCGTAAAAAGTCAAAATATTTCCACAATACGTGACAACCATTTAATTTCTGAGCTTCCGTGGCTCAATGGTTAGCGCGTTCGGCTGTTAACCGATAGGTTGGTGGTTCGAGCCCATCCGGGAGCGGTGTTGTGACGTCTCAGATGTGACGTAAAAAGTCAAGGTTTTTCCACAATACCTGAAGACCATTTAATTTTTGGGCTTCCGTGGCGCAATGGTTAGCGCGTTGGGCTGTTAACCAATAGGTTGGTGGTTCGAGCCCATCCGGGAGCGATGTTGTGACGTCTCTGATGTGACGTAAAAAGTCAAGGTTTTTCCACAATACCTGAAGACCATTTAATTTTTGGGCTTCCGTGGCGCAATGGTTAGCGCGTTGGGCTGTTAACCAATAGGTTGGTGGTTCGAGCCCATCCGGGAGCGGTGTTGTGAGGTCTCAGATGTAACGTAAAAAGTCAAGGTTTTTTCCACAACACCTGACGAACATTTAATTTTTGGGCTTCCGTGGCGCAATGATTAGCGCGTTCAGCTGTTAATCGAAAGGTTGAAGGTTCGAGCCCACCCGGGAGAGGTGTTGTGGGGTCTCAGATGTAGCGTAAAAAGTCAAAACTTTTCCACAATACGTGACAACCATTTAATTTCTGAGCTTCCGTGGCTCAATGGTTAGCGCGTTCGGCTGT
Organism: Phalangium opilio; assembly: GCF_054372755.1. Taxonomy (NCBI): domain Eukaryota; kingdom Metazoa; phylum Arthropoda; class Arachnida; order Opiliones; family Phalangiidae; genus Phalangium; species Phalangium opilio. The sequence goes on from NW_028324255.1 coordinate 6,692,672, forward strand.
TAACCGAAAGGTTGGTGGTTCTAGCCCAACCGGGAGAGGTGTTGTAGGGTCTCAGATGTTACGTAATAAGTCATAACTTATCCACAATACCTGACAACCATTTAATTTCTGAGCTTCCGTGGCTCAATGGTTAGCGCGTTCGGCTGTTAACCAATAGGTTGTTGGTTCGAGCCCATCCGGGAGCGGTGTTGTGAGGTCTCAGATGTAACGTAAAATATCAGAGTTTTTCCACAACACCTGACGAACATTTAATTTTTGGGCTTCCGTGGCGCAATGATTAGCGCGTACAGCTGTTAATCGAAAGGTTGAAGGTTCGAGCCCACCCGGGAGAGGTGTTGTGGGGTCTCAGATGTTGCGTAAAAAGTCAAAACTTTTCCACAATACGTGACAACCATTTAATTTCTGAGCTTCCGTGGCTCAATGGTTAGCGCGTTCGGCTGTTAACCGATAGGTTGGTGGTTCGAGCCCATCCGGGAGCGATGTTGTGACGTCTCTGATGTGACGTAAAAAGTCAAGGTTTTTAAACAATACCTGAAGACCATTTAATTTTTGGGCTTCCGTGGCGCAATGGTTAGCGCGTTGGGCTGTTAACCAATAGGTTGGTGGTTCGAGCCCATCCGGGAGCGGTGTTGTGAGGTCTCAGATGTAACGTAAAAAGTCAAAGTTTTTTCCACAACACCTGACGAACATTTAATTTTTGGGCTTCCGTGGCGCAATGATTAGCGCGTACAGCTGTTAATCGAAAGGTTGAAGGTTCGAGCCCACCCGGGAGAGGTGTTGTGGGGTCTCAGATGTTGCGTAAAAAGTCAAAACTTTTCCACAATACGTGACAACCATTTAATTTCTGAGCTTCCGTGGCTCAATGGTTAGCGCGTTCGGCTGTTAACCGATAGGTTGGTGGTTCGAGCCCATCCGGGAGCGATGTTGTGACGTCTCTGATGTGACGTAAAAAGTCAAGGTTTTTCCACAATACCTGAAGACCATTTAATTTTTGGGCTTCCTTGGCGCAATGGTTAGCGCGTTGGGCTGTTAACCAATAGGTTGGTGGTTCGAGCCCATCCGGGAGCGGTGTTGTGAGGTCTCAGATGTAACGTAAAAAGTCAAAGTTTTTTCCACAACACCTGACGAACATTTAATTTTTGGGCTTCCGTGGCGCAATGATTAGCGCGTTCAGCTGTTAATCGAAAGGTTGAAGGTTCGAGCCCACCCGGGAGAGGTGTTGTGGGGTCTCAGATGTAGCGTAAAAAGTCAAAATATTTCCACAATACGTGACAACCATTTAATTTCTGAGCTTCCGTGGCTCAATGGTTAGCGCGTTCGGCTGTTAACCGATAGGTTGGTGGTTCGAGCCCATCCGGGAGCGATGTTGTGACGTCTCTGATGTGACGTAAAAAGTCAAGGTTTTTCCACAATACCTGAAGACCATTTAATTTTTGGGCTTCCGTGGCGCAATGGTTAGCGCGTTGGGCTGTTAACCAATAGGTTGGTGGTTCGAGCCCATCCGGGAGCGGTGTTGTGAGGTCTCAGATGTAACGTAAAAAGTCAAAGTTTTTTCCACAACACCTGACGAACATTTAATTTTTGGGCTTCCGTATCGCAATGATTAGCGCGTTCAGCTGTTAATCGAAAGGTTGAAGGTTCGAGCCCACCCGGGAGAGGTGTTGTGGGGTCTCAGATGTAGCGTAAAAAGTCAAAATATTTCCACAATACGTGACAACCATTTAATTTCTGAGCTTCCGTGGCTCAATGGTTAGCGCGTTCGGCTGTTAACCGATAGGTTGGTGGTTCGAGCCCATCCGGGAGCGGTGTTGTGACGTCTCAGATGTGACGTAAAAAGTCAAGGTTTTTCCACAATACCTGAAGACCATTTAATTTTTGGGCTTCCGTGGCGCAATGGTTAGCGCGTTGGGCTGTTAACCAATAGGTTGGTGGTTCGAGCCCATCCGGGAGCGATGTTGTGACGTCTCTGATGTGACGTAAAAAGTCAAGGTTTTTCCACAATACCTGAAGACCATTTAATTTTTGGGCTTCCGTGGCGCAATGGTTAGCGCGTTGGGCTGTTAACCAATAGGTTGGTGGTTCGAGCCCATCCGGGAGCGGTGTTGTGAGGTCTCAGATGTAACGTAAAAAGTCAAGGTTTTTTCCACAACACCTGACGAACATTTAATTTTTGGGCTTCCGTGGCGCAATGATTAGCGCGTTCAGCTGTTAATCGAAAGGTTGAAGGTTCGAGCCCACCCGGGAGAGGTGTTGTGGGGTCTCAGATGTAGCGTAAAAAGTCAAAACTTTTCCACAATACGTGACAACCATTTAATTTCTGAGCTTCCGTGGCTCAATGGTTAGCGCGTTCGGCTGTTAACCGAAAGGTTGGTGGTTCTAGCCCAACCGGGAGAGGTGTTGTAGGGTCTCAGATGTTACGTAATAAGTCATAACTTATCCACAATACCTGACAACCATTTAATTTCTGAGCTTCCGTGGCTCAATGGTTAGCGCGTTCGGCTGTTAACCAATAGGTTGTTGGTTCGAGCCCATCCGGGAGCGGTGTTGTGAGGTCTCAGATGTAACGTAAAATGTCAGAGTTTTTCCACAACACCTGACGAACATTTAATTTTTGGGCTTCCGTGGCGCAATGATTAGCGCGTACAGCTGTTAATCGAAAGGTTGAAGGTTCGAGCCCACCCGGGAGAGGTGTTGTGGGGTCTCAGATGTTGCGTAAAAAGTCAAAACTTTTCCACAATACGTGACAACCATTTAATTTCTGAGCTTCCGTGGCTCAATGGTTAGCGCGTTCGGCTGTTAACCGATAGGTTGGTGGTTCGAGCCCATCCGGGAGCGATGTTGTGACGTCTCTGATGTGACGTAAAAAGTCAAGGTTTTTCCACAATACCTGAAAACCATTTAATTTTTGGGCTTCCGTGGCGCAATGGTTAGCGCGTTGGGCTGTTAACCAATAGGTTGGTGGTTCGAGCCCATCCGGGAGCGGTGTTGTGAGGTCTCAGATGTAACGTAAAAAGTCAAAGTTTTTTCCACAACACCTGACGAACATTTAATTTTTGGGCTTCCGTATCGCAATGATTAGCGCGTTCAGCTGTTAATCGAAAGGTTGAAGGTTCGAGCCCACCCGGGAGAGGTGTTGTGGGGTCTCAGATGTAGCGTAAAAAGTCAAAATATTTCCACAATACGTGACAACCATTTAATTTCTGAGCTTCCGTGGCTCAATGGTTAGCGCGTTCGGCTGTTAACCGATAGGTTGGTGGTTCGAGCCCATCCGGGAGCGGTGTTGTGACGTCTCAGATGTGACGTAAAAAGTCAAGGTTTTTCCACAATACCTGAAGACCATTTAATTTTTGGGCTTCCGTGGCGCAATGGTTAGCGCGTTGGGCTGTTAACCAATAGGTTGGTGGTTCGAGCCCATCCGGGAGCGATGTTGTGACGTCTCTGATGTGACGTAAAAAGTCAAGGTTTTTCCACAATACCTGAAGACCATTTAATTTTTGGGCTTCCGTGGCGCAATGGTTAGCGCGTTGGGCTGTTAACCAATAGGTTGGTGGTTCGAGCCCATCCGGGAGCGGTGTTGTGAGGTCTCAGATGTAACGTAAAAAGTCAAGGTTTTTTAAACAACACCTGACGAACATTTAATTTTTGGGCTTCCGTGGCGCAATGATTAGCGCGTTCAGCTGTTAATCGAAAGGTTGAAGGTTCGAGCCCACCCGGGAGAGGTGTTGTGGGGTCTCAGATGTAGCGTAAAAAGTCAAAACTTTTCCACAATACGTGACAACCATTTAATTTCTGAGCTTCCGTGGCTCAATGGTTAGCGCGTTCGGCTGTTAACCGAAAGGTTGGTGGTTCTAGCCCAACCGGGAGAGGTGTTGTAGGGTCTCAGATGTTACGTAATAAGTCATAACTTATCCACAATACCTGACAACCATTTAATTTCTGAGCTTCCGTGGCTCAATGGTTAGCGCGTTCGGCTGTTAACCAATAGGTTGTTGGTTCGAGCCCATCCGGGAGCGGTGTTGTGAGGTCTCAGATGTAACGTAAAATGTCAGAGTTTTTCCACAACACCTGACGAACATTTAATTTTTGGGCTTCCGTGGCGCAATGATTAGCGCGTACAGCTGTTAATCGAAAGGTTGAAGGTTCGAGCCCACCCGGGAGAGGTGTTGTGGGGTCTCAGATGTTGCGTAAAAAGTCAAAACTTTTCCACAATACGTGACAACCATTTAATTTCTGAGCTTCCGTGGCTCAATGGTTAGCGCGTTCGGCTGTTAACCGATAGGTTGGTGGTTCGAGCCCATCCGGGAGCGATGTTGTGACGTCTCTGATGTGACGTAAAAAGTCAAGGTTTTTCCACAATACCTGAAAACCATTTAATTTTTGGGCTTCCGTGGCGCAATGGTTAGCGCGTTGGGCTGTTAACCAATAGGTTGGTGGTTCGAGCCCATCCGGGAGCGGTGTTGTGAGGTCTCAGATGTAACGTAAAAAGTCAAAGTTTTTTCCACAACACCTGACGAACATTTAATTTTTGGGCTTCCGTGGCGCAATGATTAGCGCGTTCAGCTGTTAATCGAAAGGTTGAAGGTTCGAGCCCACCCGGGAGAGGTGTTGTGGGGTCTCAGATGTAGCGTAAAAAGTCAAAATATTTCCACAATACGTGACAACCATTTAATTTCTGAGCTTCCGTGGCTCAATGGTTAGCGCGTTCGGCTGTTAACCGATAGGTTGGTGGTTCGAGCCCATCCGGGAGCGGTGTTGTGACGTCTCAGATTTGACGTAAAAAGTCAAGGTTTTTCCACAATACCTGAAGACCATTTAATTTTTGGGCTTCCGTGGCGCAATGGTTAGCGCGTTGGGCTGTTAACCAATAGGTTGGTGGTTCGAGCCCATCCGGGAGCGGTGTTGTGAGGTCTCAGATGTAACGTAAAAAGTCAAAGATTTTTACACAATACCTGACGAGCATTTAATTTTTGGGCTTCCGTGGCGCAATGATTAGCGCGTTCAGCTGTTAATCGAAAGGTTGAAGGTTCGAGCCCACCCGGGAGAGATGTTGTGGGGTCTCAGATGTAGCGTAAAAAGTCAAAACCTTTCCACAATACGTGACAACCATTTAATTTCTGAGCTTCCGTGGCTCAATGGTTAGCGCGTTCGGCTGTTAACCAATAGGTTGGTGGTTCGAGCCCATCCGGGAAAGGTGTTGTGAGGTCTCAGATGTGACGTAAAAAGTCAAGGTTTTTCCACAACACCTGACGACCATTTAATTTTTGGGCTTCCGTGGCGCAATGGTTAGCGCGTTCGGCTGTTAACCAATAGGTTGGTGGTTCGAGCCCCTCCGGGAGCGGTGTTGTGAGGTCTCAGATGTAACGTAAAATGTCAGAGTTTTTCCACAATACCTGACGAACATTTAATTTTTGAGCTTCCGTGGCGCAATGATTAGCGCGTTCAGCTGTTAACCGATAGGTTGGTGGTTCGAGCCCATCCGGGAGCGGTGTTGTGACGTCTCAGATGTGACGTAAAAAGTCAAGGTTTTTCCACAATACCTGAAGACCATTTAATTTTTGGGCTTCCGTGGCGCAATGGTTAGCGCGTTGGGCTGTTAACCAATAGGTTGGTGGTTCGAGCCCACCCGGGCGCGGTGTTGTGGGATCTCAAATGTAACGTAGAAAGCCAAAGTTTTTTCACAACACCTGACGAACATTTAATTTTTGGGCTTCCGTGGCGCAATGATTAGCGCGTTCAGCTGTTAATCGAAAGGTTGCAGGTTCGAGCCCACCAAGGAGAGGTGTTGTGGGGTCTCAGATGTAGCGAAAAAAGTCAAAACGTTTCCACAATACGTGACAACCATTTAATTTTTGGGCTTCCGTGGCGCAATGGTTAGCGCGTTCAGCTGTTAACCAATAGGTTGGTGGTTTGAGCCCACCCGGGAGCGGTGTTGTGGGATCTCAAATGTAACGTAGAAAACCAAAGTTTTTCCACATACCTGACGACCATTTAGTCTTTGGGCTTCCGTGGCGCAATGGTTAGCGCGTTCGGTTGTTAACCAATAAGTTGGTGGTTCGAGCCCACCCGGGAGGGTGATGTGGAATCTCAAATGTAACGTAGAAAGCCAAAGTTTTTCCACAATACCTGACGACCATTTATTTTTTGGGCTTCCTTGGCGCAATGGTTAGCGCGTTCGGCTGTTAACCGAAAGGTTGGTGGTTCGAGCCCAACCGGGAGAGGTGTTGTAGGGTCTCAGATGTTACGTAATAAGTCATAACTTATCCACAATACCTGACAACCATTTAATTTCTGAGCTTCCGTGGGTCAATGGTTAGCGCGTTCGGCTGTTAACCAATAGGTTGGTGGTTCGAGCCCATCCGGGAGCGGTGTTGTGAGGTCTCAGATGTAACGTAAAATGTCAGAGTTTTTCCACAACACCTGACGAACATTTAATTTTTGGGCTTCCGTGGCGCAATGATTAGCGCGTACAGCTGTTAATCGAAAGGTTGAAGGTTCGAGCCCACCCGGGAGAGGTGTTGTGGGGTCTCAGATGTTGCGTAAAAAGTCAAAACTTTTCCACAATACGTGACAACCATTTAATTTCTGAGCTTCCGTGGCTCAATGGTTAGCGCGTTCGGCTGTTAACCGATAGGTTGGTGGTTCAAGCCCATCCGGGAGCGGTGTTGTGACGTCTCAGATGTGACGTAAAAAGTCAAGGTTTTTCCACAATACCTGAAGACCATTTAATTTTTGGGCTTCCGTGGCGCGATGGTTAGCGCGTTGGGCTGTTAACCAATAGGTTGGTGGTTCGAGCCCATCCGGGAGCGGTGTTGTGCGGTCTCAGATGTAACGTAAAAAGTCAAGGTTTTTTCCACAACACCTGACGAACATTAAATTTTTGGGCTTCCGTGGCGCAATGATTAGCGCGTTCAGCTGTTAATCGAAAGGCTGATGGTTCGAGCCCACCCGGGAGAGGTGTTGTGGGGTCTCAGATGTAGCGTAAAAAGTCAAAACATTTCCACAATACGTGACAACCATTTAATTTCTGAGCTTGCGTGGCTCAATGGTTAGCGCGTTCGGCTGTTAACCAATAGGTTGGTGGTTCGAGCCCATCCGGGAGCGGTGTTGTGGGATCTCAAATGTAACGTAGAAAACCAAAGTTTTTCCACAATACCTGACGACCATTTAGTTTTTGGGCTTCCGTGGCGCAATGGTTAGCGCGTTCGGTTGTTAACCAATAGGTTGGTGGTTCGAGACCACCCGGGAGGGGTGATGTGGGATCTCAAATGTAACGTAGAAAGCCAATGTTTTTCCACAATACCTGACGACCATTTATTTTTTGGGCTTCCTTGGCGCAATGGTTAGCGCGTTCGGCTGTTAACCGAAAGGTTGGTGGTTCGCGCCCAACCGGGAGAGGTGTTGTAGGGTCTCAGATGTAACGTAATAAGTCATAACTTATCCACAATACCTGACGACCATTTAATTTTAGGGCTTCCGTGGCGCAATGGTTAGCGTGTTCGGCTGTAAACCAATAGGTTGGTGGTTCGAGCCCATCCGGGAGCGGTGTTGTGAGGTCTCAGATGTGACGTAAAAAGTCAAGGTTTTTCCACAATACCTGACGAACATTTAATTTTTGGGCTTCCTTGGCGCAATGGTTAGCGCGTTCGACTGTTAACCGAAAGGTTGGTGGTTCGAGCCCAACCGGGAGAGGTGTTGTAGGGTCTCAGATGTAACGTAATAAGTCATAACTCAGTGCCGTCTTATCCATTGGGCCCGTAGGGCACTGGCCCAGGGGCCCCTTAAGAACAGGGGCCCCATAACTGTCAAATAATACTCATTTTCCATTTCTTGTCAGAAGAAAACCACTAGAAAATGTAAACTATTTTCCATCGGTCATTCACTCTTTTCAATGAAAAATTTGGCCTTCGAACTTGAAAAATGTAAAACTAAAAATCTGAGACCTATAAGATAGTCACCCATTGCCTAGGCTTTTATGTTATCCCTCCTCCCCATGGCCTCACTTCACAACCGCACATCGGCTTATTTATTTAGTTTGAAACCTTCACTTTAAATCAGACTCAGTCTAAACTGTCACTTTGCCCATGCGCAGAGAGAAAACCTGGAATTTTCTCGCTCATTCTCGCTGTTAGGTGGCATGTGGATGTGGGGTACAAGTCTATTTCTTTCCCTGCTGAAAGTAGACAACTCTGTTTAAAATATAATGCCTATTATGAATAAAATTATGGCTGAGATGTTAGACAAACTATAAATAGAGATTATTAGTGATCAAATCAAAAATGAAACATAATACTTTGAGCGGTGCCCAGAAGATAAAACGAGCTGCGCAGTAGAAAGAGAAAGCTGACAAACTTCGCAAGGTAACATCATGAGAAGTGCTGAGCCTGGTAAAATTACTCTTTCAACAATATCACCGAAGCCCTCAACGACTACCACAGTTCCAACCGACATTGCAGTGGAGTCATCACTTGTTCCTAAAACTGATCCAGATGAGGATATTCCACCAGTGGAAGTGCCTAAATGTGAAACGAAAACATCTTCCTTCCAGGAAACAGATGTAGGCTATGGGTAATCGGCAATCCTAACACAGTTGAATGCTGGATTCGAAATGGGCCGACATCTTGTCAGAACCATGAAAAGACCTTTCCAAGATACGCCGAGTGTATAAAGAGGATGGAGATAGCATTAGAATTCCAAGACAAGATATTTGCCAAAAAATGTGTTCAAACGTGAATTACGTAATGGCGATCCAAAAAATGATCGACTTCGATCCAATTCTAAAGGAATTTTCAAGGAAGAAAGTGCACAAATGTTTCTAGCTTTGCGTTCACTATTAAATTTGTAGACTTTCGTTTGAAGGAAATAATAAATATTTTTATTTCTCGATTAATTTGATTTGTATAGGGGATTAGGGGGCCCAATATACTGCACTGCCCAGGGGCCCATATAGCACCAAAGACGGCCCTGTCATAACTTATCCACAATACCTGACAACCATTTAATTTCTGAGCTTCCGTGGCTCAATAGTTAGCGCGTTCGGCTGTTAACCAATAGGTTGGTGGTTCGAGCCCATCCGGAAGCGGTGTTGTGAGGTCTCAGATGTGACGTAAAAAGTCAAGGTTTTTACACAATACCTGACGAGCATTTAATTTTTGGGCTTCCGTGGCGCAACCACCAACCTATTGGTTAACAGCCGAACGCGCTAACCATTGAGCCACGGAAGCCCAAAAATTAAATGTTCGTCAGGTATTGTGGAAAAACTCTGATATTTTACGTTACATCTGAGACCTCACAACACCGCTCCCGGATGGGCTCAAACCACCAACCTATTGGTTAACAGCCGAACGCGCTAACCTTTGAGCCACGGAAGCTCAGAAATTAAATGGTTGTCAGGTATTGTGGATAAGTTATGACTTTTTACGTTACATCTGAGACCCTACAACACCTCTTCCGGTTGGGCTCGAACCACCAACCTTTCGCTTAACAGCCGAACGCGCTAACCATTGCGCCAAGCAAGCCCAAAAATTTTAAGGGTCGTCAGGTATTGTGGCAAAACTTTGGCTTTCTACGTTACATTTGAGATCCCACACCACCGCTCCCGGGTGGGCTCGAACCACCAACCTATTGGTTAACAGCCGAACGCGCTAACCATTGAGCCACGGAGCTCAGGAATTAAATGGTTGTCACGTATTGTGGATAAGTTTTGACTTTTTACGTTACATCTGAGACCTCACAACACCGCTCCCGGATGGGCTCGAACCACCAACCTATTGGTTAACAGCCGAACGCGCTAACCATTGAGCCACGGAAGCCCAAAAATTAAATGGTCGTCAGGTGTTGTGGAAAAAACCTTGACTCTTTACGTCACATCTGAGACGTCACAACACCGCTCCCGGATGGGCTCGAACCACACACCTGTTGGTTAACAACCGAACGCGCTAACCTTTGAGCCACGGAAGCTCAGAAATTAAATGGTTGTCAGGTATTGTGGATAAGTTTGACTTTTTACGTTACATCTGAGACCCTACAACACCTCTTCCGGTTGGGCTCGAACCACCAACCTTTCGGTTAACAGCCGAACGCGCTAACCATTGCGCCAAGGAAGCCCAAAAATTTAATGGTCGTCAGGTATTGTGGCAAAACTTTGGCTTTCTACGTTACATTTGAGATCCCACACCACCGCTCCCGGGTGGGCTCGAACCACCAACCTATTGGTTAACAGCCGAACGCGCTAACCATTGCGCCACGGAAGTCCAAAAATTAAATGGTCGTCAGGTATTGTGGAAAAACTTTGGCTTTCTACGTTACGTTTGAGATCCCACTACGCCGCTCCCGGGTGGGCTCGAACCACTAACCTATTGGTTAACAGCTGAACGCGCTAACCATTGCGCCACGGAAGCCCAAAAATTAAATGCTCGTCAGGTATTGTGTAAAAACCTTGACTTTTTACGTCACATCTGAGACCTCACAACACCGCTCTCGGATGGGCTCGAACCACCAACCTATTGGTTAACAGCTGAACGCGCTAACCATTGCGCCACGGAAGCCCAAAAATTAAATGCTCGTCAGGTATTGTGTAAAAACCTTCACTTTTTACGTCACATCTGAGACCTCACAACACCGCTCCCGGATGGGCTCGAACCACCAATCTATTGGTTAACAGCCGAACGCGCTAACCATTGAGCCACGGAAGCTCAGAAATTAAATGGTTGTCAGGTATTGTGGATAAGTTATGACTAATTAAAGCAAAAAGTATAAAAATAATGGTTTCAGTGAACATATGTTATTAAAAATCGAGGTGCATTTTTATTTATTGTTCAATCGAGATGAAATCACTTTTAATGAGTGTTTTATAGGGAATTAAGCTGAATTCGGTCAAACATTTCTCCAGAAAAAAATGCATTCAAAAGTGTACCGAAAAAATCGCATGTTTTTCTTCTTCAAGATACAAAATCCGTGAGTAGGATTTCTTATTGAAAATTGAATTTTAACAGTTTTTTGAATGAATATCGTTACATTGCTTGAATTAAAGCAAAAAGTATAAAAATAATGGTTTCAATGAATATATTTGAAAATAGTGAAGAAATACTCAAAGTATGCTTCTTTGGCCGTGAAACGTCGATTTTGAAAATGTTGTTAAAAATCGAGGTAAATTTTTAATTATTGTTCAATCGAGATGAAATCACTTTTAATGAGTGTTTTATAGGGAATTAAGCTGAATTCGGTCAAACATTTCTCCAGAAAAAAATGCATTCAAAAAATTACCGAAAAAATCGCAGGTTTTTCTTCTTCAAGACACAAAATCCGTGAATACGATTTCTTATTGAAAATTGAATTTTAACAGTTTTTTGAATGAATATCGTTACATTGCTTGAATTAAAGCAAAAAGTATAAAAATAATGGTTTCAATGAATATATTTGAAAATAGTGAAGAAATACTCAAAGTATGCTTCTTTGGCCGTGAAACGTCGATTTTGAAAATGTTGTTAAAAATCGAGGTAAATTTTTAATTATTGTTCAATCGAGATGAAATCACTTTTAATGAGTGTTTTATAGGGAATTAAGCTGAATTCGGTCAAACATTTCTCCAAAAAAAATGCATTCAAAAGTGTACCGAAAAAATCGCATGTTTTTCTTCTTCAAGATACAAAATCCGTGACAACGATTTCTTATTGAAAAATTGAATTTTAACAGTTTTTTGATTGAATATCGTTACATTTGCTTGAATTAAAGCAAAAAGTATAAAAATAATGGTTTCAGTGAACATATTTGAAAATAGTGAAGAAATACTCAAAGTGTGCTTCTTTGGCCTTGAAACATCGATTTTGAAATTGTTTGAGATCCCACATCACCGCTCCCGGGTGGGCTCAAACCACCAACCTATTGGTTAACAGCCGAATGCGCTAACCATTGAGCCACGGAAGCTCAGAAATTAAATGGTTGTCAGGTATTGTGGATAAGTTATGACTTATTACGTTACATCTGAGACCCTACAACACCTCTCCCGGTTGGGCGCGAACCACCAACCGTTCGGTTAACAGCCGAACGCGCTAACCATTGCGCCAAGGAAGCCCAAAAAATAAATGGTCGTCAGGTATTGTGGAAAAACATTGGCTTTCTACGTTACATTTGAGATCCCACATCACCCCTCCCGGGTGGGCTCGAACCACCATCCTATTGGTTAACAACCGAACGCGCTAACCATTGCGCCACGGAAGCCCAAAAACTAAATGGTCGTCAGGTATTGTGGAAAAACTTTGGTTTTCTACGTTACATGTGAGATCCCACAACACCGCTCCCGGGTGGGCTCAAAACACCAACCTATTGGTTAACAGCTGAACGCGCTAACCATTGCGCCACGGAAGCCCAAAAATTAAATGCTCGTCAGGTATTGTGTAAAAACCTTGAATTTTTACGTCACATCTGAGACCTCACAACACCGCTCCCGGATGGGCTCGAACCACCAACCTATTGGTTAACAGCCGAACGCGCTAACCATTGAGCCACGCAAGCTCCCAGCCGAACGCGCTAACCATTGCGCCACGGAAGCACAAAAGTTAAATGCTCGTCAGGTATTGTGTAAAAACCTTGACTTTTTACGTCACATCTGAGACCTCACAACACCGCTCCCGGATGGGCTCGAACCACCAACCTATTGGTTAACAGCCGAACGCGCTAACCATTGCGCCACGGAAGCCCAAAAGTTAAATGCTCGTTAGGTATTGTGTAAAAACCTTGACTTTTTACGTCACATCTGAGACCTCACAACACCGCTCCCGGATGGGCTCGAACCACCAACCTATTGGTTAACAGCCGAACGCGCTAACCATTGCGCCACGGAAGCCCAAAAGTTAACTGCTCGTCAGGTATTATGTAAAAACCTTGACTTTTTACGTCACATCTGAGACCTCACAACACCGCTCCCGGATGGGGTTGAACCACCAACCTATTGGTTAACAGCCGAACGCGCTAACTATTGCGCCACGGAAGCCCAAAAATTAAATGGTCGTCAGGTATTGTGGAAAAACTTTGGCTTTCTACGTTACATTTGAGATCACACAACACCGCTCCCGGATGGGCTCGAACCACCAACCTATTGTTTAACAGCCGAACGCGCTAACCATTGATCCACGGAAGCTCAGAAATTAAATGGTTGTCAGGTATTGTGGAAAAACTTTGGCTTTCTACGTTACATTTGAGACCCCACAACACCTTTCCCGGGTGGGCTCGAACCACCAACCTTTCGATTAACAGCTGAACGCGCTAACCATTGCGCCACGGAAGCCCAAAAATTAAATGCTCGTCAGGTATTGTGTAAAAACCTTGACTTTTTACGTCACATCTGAGACCTCACAACACCGCTCCCGGATGGGCTCGAACCACCAACCTATTGGTTAACAGCCGAACGCGCTAACCATTGCGCCACGGAAGCCCAAAAGTTAAATGCTCGTCAGGTATTGTGTAAAAACCTTGACTTTTTACGTCAAATCTGAGACCTCACAACACCGCTCCCGGATGGGGTCGAACCACCAACCTATTGGTTAACAGCCGAACGTGCTAACCATTGCGCCACGGAAGCCCAAAAATTAAATGGTCGTCAGGTATTGTGGAAAAACTTTGGCTTTCTACGTTACATTTGAGATCACACAACACCGCTCCCGGGTGGGCTCGAACCACCAACCTATTGGTTAACAGCCGAACGCGCTAACCATTGCGCCACGGAAGCCAAGAAATTAAAAGGTTGTCAGGTATTGTGGAAAAGTTTTGACTTTTCACGCTACGTCTGAGACCCCACAACACCTCTCTCGGGTGGGCTCGAACCACCAACCTTTTGAATAACAGCTGAGCGCGCTAAACCATTGCGCCACGGAAGCCCAAATATTAAATGGTCGTCAGGTATTGTGGAAAAACCTTGACTTCTTACGTCACATCTGAGACCTCACAACACCGCTCCCGGGTGGGCTCGAACCTTCAACCTTTTGTCAGGTACGCCACAAGAAATAATGAAGAGATTCCCTGATGTTTTTGACACGGTAGGAAAACTCCCGGGACAACATCACATGAAACTTCGCCCGGATGCGATCCCAACAAGAACACCAGCCCGCAAAATCCCGATCCAACTGATTCCACGGGTTGAAGCCGAAATACAACGCATGGTCGCTGCTCAGGTCATAGTTCCTGTCACCGAACACACAGAATGGCTTCATCCAATGGTAGTGGTTCCCAAACCAGGCAATGACATCCGCATTTGTTTGGATCCGCGCAATTTGAACAAGGCACTATTAAGAGAACACTATCCCATGCCAACATCCCAACAAATCTTCTCTGAGTTATCTGACGCCCAAGTTTTCACCGCATTGGATGCCAAATCGGCCTTTTGGCAAATCGAACTTACACCAGAGAGCTCTCGAATGTGCACCTTTGCAACGCCATTTGGAAATTTCCGATTCACGCGTCTACCCTACGGGATATCCACTGCTTCTGAATACTGCCAAAGGATAATGAATTCTATATTTGGCGATATACCTCGAACACGAATTGCCACAGACGACTTCCTTATACACGGTTCAAACGAAGCAGAACACAACAAAATCCTATATACAGTATTGGAACGGGCGCAAAGAAAAGGACTGATGTTTAATTCCAAAAAGATCCAACTAGCCGTTACCCGCATCAAATATCTCGGTCATATCATATCTCCCAAGGGCGTCGAAACTGATCCGGAGAAGGTTGGAGCGATCAGAGAACTACCACCACCAGCGGACAAACCGGCACTACTAAGATTTCTGGGCATGGTTAACTTCATGGCAAATTATATTTCTGGATATTCCGAACGAACTGCTCCCCTACGGCCTCTTCTCAAGCAAGACACAGTATTTCGATGGGACGAAACCCACCAAGACGCTTATGACGACTTGAAACAAGCCATCACTTAAGCGCCAGTGTTAACATTTTACAATCCCAAACTACATAACACTGTATCCGTCGACGCTAGTCAACATGGAATTGGTGCCGTACTTCTGCAGCAAGGCAAACCTATTGAATACGCGTCGATGACCTTTACATCCGCACAAACGCGCTACGCTCAAATTGAAAAGGAGCTGCTCGCCATATTATATGCATGCGAACACTTTCATTATTATGTGGCAGCCGCCCCACTAACAGTGCAGACAGACCACAAGCCGCTGCTTGCCATTATCCGGAAGCCGTTCCATCTTCTCTCTCCAAGGCTCCAGCGCCTAACATTGCGGTTGGCGCGGTATGACCCGACATTAATTTATGTTCCTGGTACCAAGCTTTTCATCGCTGACGCCCTCTCGAGAGTACCACAACCCAACTGCACAATGACAACGGACTTTTTGGAAGGTCCCGCTGCAACAATATATACTCTGACCACTCTTTCCGATGACCGACTCCGCAAGTTCCAACACGCAACAAATCAAGATCCTGACCTGCAACAGATTCAAAGCTACGTGGAAAATGGCTGGCCCTTGCATCACAAGTCAATCCGTCTTCCTGGCGTAAGGGCATTCTGGGCACTACAGGAGGAAATACACTCACAGAACGGACTCCTATACAGAGGCGATCGTCTGTTGGTTCCGGCAATATTACAAGGAGACACTATGAAGCAGATACACGCCATACATCAAGGTGTTACAGCTTGTCTCGCAAAAGCCAAAATGAATGTATACTGGCCGACAATGACTGCCGACATTACCAGATTTATAGCAAATTGCCCCGTTTGCAAGGAAAGAGAACGCGCAAACACTGCGATGCCTTTACATCCCTTGACAATTCCACCACATCCATGGCACACGGTCTCGTCTGATCTGTTCAAATTCCGCTCTAAAAACTATATTCTTCTGATTGACCACTTTTCGAAATATGTAGAAGCCCAAGAATTGACAACTACGAATGCTGAAGCTGTCATCAAGTTCCTAACACCAAATTTTGCCCGCCATGGCATTCCAAGACGTTTTCAGTCGGACAATGGACCACCCTACTCCTCATACATGTTTACGAAATTTCTCGAAAAATGGGGCGTGGAACAAATCACATCGAGTCCTTATCACCCGCAAAGTAATGGATTAGCAGAGCGCATGGTCCAAACGCTAAAGAGCTACCTAGCTAAATCGCAACCTGAAGGCAAAGACCTCAATCAAATCTTGCTAGAATACCGGACGACTCCATTGGAAAATCTTCTCACACCTGCAGAAATGCTAATGGGGAGAAAACTTCGTAGTCCACAATACCTGACGACCATTTATTTTTTGGGCTTCCTTGGCGCAATGGTTAGCGCGTTCGGCTGTTAACCGAAAGGTTGGTGGTTCGAGCCCAACCGGGAGAGGTGTTGTAGGGTCTCAGATGTTACGTAATAAGTCATAACTTATCCACAATACCTGACAACCATTTAATTTCTGAGCTTCCGTGGCTCAATGGTTAGCGTGTTCGGCTGTTAACCAATAGGTTGGTGGTTCGAGCCCATCCGGGAGCGGTGTTGTGAGGTCTCAGATGTAACGTAAAATGTCAGAGTTTTTCCACAACACCTGACGAACATTTAATTTTTGGGCTTCCGTGGCGCAATGATTAGCGCGTACAGCTGTTAATCGAAAGGTTGAAGGTTCGAGCCCACCCGGGAGAGGTGTTGTGGGGTCTCAGATGTTGCGTAAAAAGTCAAAACTTTTCCACTATACGTGACAACCATTTAATTTCTGAGCTTCCGTGGCTCAATGGTTAGCGCGTTCGGCTGTTAACCGATAGGTTGGTGGTTCGAGCCCATCCGGGAGCGGTGTTGTGACGTCTTAGATGTGACGTAAAAAGTCAAGGTTTTTCCACAATACCTGAAGAACATTTAATTTTTGGGCTTCCGTGGCGCAATGGTTAGCGCGTTGGGCTGTTAACCAATAGGTTGGTGGTTCGAGCCCATCCGGGAGCGGTGTTGTGAGGTCTCAGATGTAACGTAAAAAGTCAAGGTTTTTTCCACAACACCTGACGAACATTTAATTTTTGGGCTTCCGTGGCGCAATGATTAGCGCGTTCAGCTGTTAATCGAAAGGTTGAAGGTTCGAGCCCACCCGGGAGAGGTGTTGTGGGGTCTCAGATGTAGCGTAAAAAGTCAAAACTTTTCCACAATACGTGACAACCATTTAATTTCTGAGCTTCCGTGGCTCAATGGTTAGCGCGTTCGGCTGTTAACCAATAGGTTGGTGGTTCGAGCCCATCCGGGAAAGGTGTTGTGAGGTCTCAGATGTGACGTAAAAAGTCAAGGTTTTTACACAATACCTGACGAGCATTTAACTTTTGGGCTTCCGTGGCTCAATGGTTAGCGTGTTCGGCTGTTAACCAATAGGTTGGTGGCTCGAGCTCATCCGGGAGCGGTGTTGTGAGGTCTCAGATGTGACGTAAAAAGTCAAGGTTTTTCCACAATACCTGACGAACATTTAATTTTTGGGCTTCCTTGGCGCAATGGTTAGCGCGTTGGGCTGTTAACCAATAGGTTGGTGGTTCGAGCCCATCCGGGAGCGGTGTTGTGAGGTCTCAGATGTGACGTAAAAAGTCAAGGTTTTTCCACAATACCTGACGAGCATTTAATTTTTGGGCTTCCGTGGCGCAATGGTTAGCGCGTTCAGCTGTTAACCAATAGGTTGGTGGTTTGAGCCCACCCGGGAGCGGTGTTGTGGGATCTCAAATGTAACGTAGAAAACCAAAGTTTTTCCACAATACCTGACGACCATTTTGTTTTTGGGCTTCCGTGGCGCAATGGTTAGCGCGTTCGGTTGTTAACCAATAGGTTGGTGGTTCGAGCCCACCCGGGAGGGGTGATGTGGAATCTCAAATGTAACGTAGAAAGCCAAAGTTTTTCCACAATACCTGACGACCATTTATTTTTTGGGCTTCCTTGGCGCAATGGTTAGCGCGTTCGGCTGTTAACCGAAAGGTTGGTGGTTCGAGCCCAACCGGGAGAGGTGTTGTAGGGTCTCAGATGTTACGTAATAAGTCATAACTTATCCACAATACCTGACAACCATTTAATTTCTGAGCTTCCGTGGCTCAATGGTTAGCGTGTTCGGCTGTTAACCAATAGGTTGGTGGTTCGAGCCCATCCGGGAGCGGTGTTGTGAGGTCTCAGATGTAACGTAAAATGTAAGAGTTTTTCCACAACACCTGACGAACATTTAATTTTTGGGCTTCCGTGGCGCAATGATTAGCGCGTACAGCTGTTAATCGAAAGGTTGAAGGTTCGAGCCCACCCGGGAGAGGTGTTGTGGGGTCTCAGATGTTGCGTAAAAAGTCAAAACTTTTCCACAATACGTGACAACCATTTAATTTCTGAGCTTCCGTGGCTCAATGGTTAGCGCGTTCGGCTGTTAACCGATAGGTTGGTGGTTCGAGCCCATCCGGGAGCGGTGTTGTGACGTCTTAGATGTGACGTAAAAAGTCAAGGTTTTTCCACAATACCTGAAGAACATTTAATTTTTGGGCTTCCGTGGCGCAATGGTTAGCGCGTTGGGCTGTTAACCAATAGGTTGGTGGTTCGAGCCCATCCGGGAGCGGTGTTGTGAGGTCTCAGATGTAACGTAAAAAGTCAAGGTTTTTTCCACAACACCTGACGAACATTTAATTTTTGGGCTTCCGTGGCGCAATGATTAGCGCGTTCAGCTGTTAATCAAAAGGTTGAAGGTTCGAGCCCACCCGGGAGAGGTGTTGTGGGGTCTCAGATGTAGCGTAAAAAGTCAAAACTTTTCCACAATACGTGACAACCATTTAATTTCTGAGCTTCCGTGGCTCAATGGTTAGCGCGTTCGGCTGTTAACCAATAGGTTGGTGGTTCGAGCCCATCCGGGAAAGGTGTTGTGAGGTCTCAGATGTGACGTAAAAAGTCAAGGTTTTTACACAATACCTGACGAGCATTTAACTTTTGGGCTTCCGTGGCTCAATGGTTAGCGCGTTCGGCTGTTAACCAATAGGTTGGTGGTTCGAGCCCATCCGGGAGCGGTGTTGTGACGTCTCAGATGTGACGTAAAAAGTCAAGGTTTTTTCCACAACACCTGACGACCATTTAATTTTTGGGCTTCCGTGGCGCAATGGTTATTGCGTTCGGCTGTTAACCAATAGGTTGGTGGTTCGAGCCCATCCGGGAGCGGTGTTGTGAGGTCTCAGATGTAACGTAAAATGTCAGAGTTTTTCCACAATACCTGACGAACATTTAATTTTTGAGCTTCCGTGGCGCAATGATTAGCGCGTTCAGCTGTTAATCGAAAGGTTGAAGGTTCGAGCCCACCCGGGAGAGGTGTTGTGGGGTCTCAGATGTAGCGTAAAAAGTCAAAACTTTTCCACAATACGTGACAACCATTTAATTTCTGAGCTTCCGTGGCTCAATGGTTAGCGCGTTCGGCTGTGGCTCGAGCTCATCCGGGAGCGGTGTTGTGAGGTCTCAGATGTGACGTAAAAAGTCAAGGTTTTTCCACAATACCTGACGAACATTTAATTTTTGGGCTTCCTTGGCGCAATGGTTAGCGCGTTGGGCTGTTAACCAATAGGTTGGTGGTTCGAGCCCATCCGGGAGCGGTGTTGTGAGGTCTCAGATGTAACGTAAAAAGTCAAGGTTTTTTCCACAACACCTGACGAACATTTAATTTTTGGGCTTCCGTGGCGCAATGATTATCGCGTTCAGCTGTTAATCGAAAGGTTGAAGGTTCGAGCCCACCCGGGAGAGGTGTTGTGGGGTCTCAGATGTAGCGTAAAAAGTCAAAACTTTTCCACAATACCTGACAACCATTTAATTTCTGAGCTTGCGTGGCTCAATGGTTAGCGCGTTCGGCTGTTAACCAATAGGTTGGTGGTTCGAGCCCATCCGGGAGCGGTGTTGTGGGATCTCAAATGTAACGTAGAAAACCAAAGTTTTTCCACAATACCTGACGACCATTTAGTTTTTGGGCTTCCTTGGCGCAATGGTTAGCGCGTTTGGTTGTTAACCAATAGGTTGGTGGTTCGAGCCCAACCGGGAGAGGTGTTGTAGGGTCTCAGATGTAACGTAATAAGTCATAACTTATCCACAATACCTGACGACCATTTATTTTTTGGGCTTCCGTGGCGCAATGGTTAGCGCGTTCGGCTGTAAACCAATAGGTTGGTGGTTCGAGCCCATCCGGGAGCGGTGTTGTGACGTCTCAGATGTGACGTAAAAAGTCAAGGTTTTTTCTACAACACCTGACGACCATTTAATTTTTGGGCTTCCGTGGCGCAATGGTTAGCGCGTTCGGCTGTTAACCAATAGGTTGGTGGTTCGAGCCCATCCGGGAGCGGTGTTGTGAGGTCTCAGATGTAACGTAAAATGTCAGAGTTTTTCCACAATACCTGACGA
Source organism: Phalangium opilio (assembly GCF_054372755.1). NCBI lineage: Eukaryota > Metazoa > Arthropoda > Arachnida > Opiliones > Phalangiidae > Phalangium > Phalangium opilio. Next base: position 6,713,034 of record NW_028324255.1, read on the forward strand.
ACATTTAATTTTTGAGCTTCCGTGGCGCAATGATTAGCGCGTTCAGCTGTTAATCGAAAGGTTGAAGGTTCGGGCCCACCCGGGAGAGGTGTTGTGGGGTCTCAGATGTAACGTAATAAGTCATAACTTATCCACAATACCTGACAACCATTTAATTTCTGAGCTTCCGTGGCTCAATGGTTAGCGCGTTCGGCTGTTAACCGATAGGTTGGTGGTTCGAGCCCATCCGGGAGCGGTGTTGTGACGTCTCAGATGTGACGTAAAAAGTCAAGGTTTTTCCACAATACCTGAAGACCATTTAATTTTTGGGCTTCCGTGGCGCAATGGTTAGCGCGTTGGGCGGTTAACCAATAGGTTGGTGGTTCGAGCCCATCCGGGAGCGGTGTTGTGAGGTCTCAGATGTAACGTAAAAAGTGAAGGTTTTTTCCACAACACCTGACGAACCTTTAATTTTTGGGCTTCCGTGGCGCAATGATTAGCGCGTTCAGCTGTTAATCGAAAGGTTGAAGTTTCGAGCCCACCCGGGAGAGGTGTTGTGGGGTCTCAGATGTAGCGTAAAAAGTCAAAACTTTTCCACAATACGTGACAACCATTTAATTTCTGAGCTTCCGTGGCTCAATGGTTAGCGCGTTCGGCTGTTAACCAATAGGTTGGTGGTTCGAGCCCATCCGGGAAAGGTGTTGTGAGGTCTCAGATGTGACGTAAAAAGTCAAGGTTTTTACACAATACCTGACGAGCATTTAACTTTTGGGCTTCCGTGCCTCAATGGTTAGCGCGTTCGGCTGTTAACCAATAGGTTGGTGGTTCGAGCCCATCCGGGAGCGGTGTTGTGACGTCTCAGATGTGACGTAAAAAGTCAAGGTTTTTTCCACAACACCTGACGACCATTTAATTTTTGGGCTTCCGTGGCGCAATGGTTAGCGCGTTCGGCTGTTAACCAATAGGTTGGTGGTTCGAGCCCATCCGGGAGCGGTGTTGTGAGGTCTCAGATGTAACGTAAAATGTCAGAGTTTTTCCACAATACCTGACGAACATTTAATTTTTGAGCTTCCGTGGCGCAATGATTAGCGCGTTCAGCTGTTAATCGAAAGGTTGAAGGTTCGGGCCCACCCGGGAGAGGTGTTGTGGGGTCTCAGGTGTAACGTAATAAGTCATAACTTATCCACAATACCTGACAACCATTTAATTTCTGAGCTTCCGTGGCTCAATGGTTAGCGCGTTCGGCTGTTAACCAATAGGTTGGTGGTTCGAGCCCATCCGGGAGCGGTGTTGTGAGGTCTCAGATGTAACGTAAAATGTCAGAGTTTTTCCACAACACCTGACGAACATTTAATTTTTGGGCTTCCGTGGCGCAATGATTAGCGCGTACAGCTGTTAATCGAAAGGTTGAAGGTTCGAGCCCACCCGGGAGAGGTGTTGTGGGGTCTCAGATGTTGCGTAAAAAGTCAAAACTTTTCCACAATACGTGACAACCATTTAATTTCTGAGCTTCCGTGGCTCAATGGTTAGAGCGTTCGGCTGTTAACCGATAGGTTGGTGGTTCGAGCCCATCCGGGAGCGGTGTTGTGACGTCTCAGATGTGACGTAAAAAGTCAAGGTTTTTCCACAATACCTGAAGACCATTTAATTTTTGGGCTTCCGTGGCGCAATGGTTAGCGCGTTGGGCGGTTAACCAATAGGTTGGTGGTTCGAGCCCATCCGGGAGCGGTGTTGTGAGGTCTCAGATGTAACGTAAAAAGTCAAGGTTTTTTCCACAACACCTGACGAACATTGAATTTTTGGGCTTCCGTGGCGCAATGATTAGCGCGTTCAGCTGTTAATCGAAAGGTTGAAGGTTCGAGCCCACCCGGGAGAGGTGTTTTGGGGTCTCAGATGTAGCGTAAAAAGTCAAAACTTTTCCACAATACGTGACAACCATTTAATTTCTGAGCTTCCGTGGCTCAATGGTTAGCGCGTTCGGCTGTTAACCAATAGGTTGGTGGTTCGAGCCCATCCGGGAAAGGTGTTGTGAGGTCTCAGATGTGACGTAAAAAGTCAAGGTTTTTACACAATACCTGACGAGCATTTAACTTTTGGGCTTCCGTGGCTCAATGGTTAGCGCGTTCGGCTGTTAACCAATAGGTTGGTGGTTCGAGCCCATCCGGGAGCGGTGTTGTGACGTCTCAGATGTGACGTAAAAAGTCAAGGTTTTTTCCACAACACCTGACGACCATTTAATTTTTGGGCTTCCGTGGCGCAATGGTTAGCGCGTTCGGCTGTTAACCAATAGGTTGGTGGTTCGAGCCCATCCGGGAGCGGTGTTGTGAGGTCTCAGATGTAACGTAAAATGTCAGAGTTTTTCCACAATACCTGACGAACATTTAATTTTTGAGCTTCCGTGGCGCAATGATTAGCGCGTTCAGCTGTTAATCGAAAGGTTGAAGGTTCGAACCCACCCGGGAGAGGTGTTGTGGGGTCTCAGATGTTGCGTAAAAAGTCAAAACTTTTCCACAATACGTGACAACCATTTAATTTCTGAGCTTCCGTGGCTCAATGGTTAGCGCGTTCGGCTGTTAACCAATAGGTTGGTGGCTCGAGCTCATCCGGGAGCAGTGTTGTGAGGTCTCAGATGTGACGTAAAAAGTCAAGGTTTTTCCACAATACCTGACGAACATTTAATTTTTGGGCTTCCTTGGCGCAATGGTTAGCGCGTTGGGCTGTTAACCAATAGGTTGGTGGTTCGAGCCCATCCGGGAGCGGTGTTGTGAGGTCTCAGATGTAACGTAAAAAGTCAAGGTTTTTTCCACAACACCTGACGAACATTTAATTTTTGGGCTTCCGTGGCGCAATGATTAGCGCGTACAGCTGTTAATCGAAAGGTTGAAGGTTCGAGCCCACCCGGGAGAGGTGTTGTGGGGTCTCAGATGTAGCGTAAAAAGTCAAAACTTTTCCACAATACGTGACAACCATTTAATTTCTGAGCTTCCGTGGCTCAATGGTTAGCGCGTTCGGCTGTTAACCAATAGGTTGGTGGTTCGAGCCCATCCGGGAGCGGTGTTGTGAGGTCTCAGATGTGACGTAAAAAGTCAAGATTTTTACACAATACCTGACGAGCATTTAATTTTTGGGCTTCCGTGGCGCAATGGTTAGCGCGTTCAGCTGTTAACCAATAGGTTGGTGGTTTGAGCCCACCCGGGAGCGGTGTTGTGGGATCTCAAATATAACGTAGAAAACCAAAGTTTTTCCACAATACCTGACGACCATTTATTTTTTGGGCTTCCTTGGCGCAATGGTTAGCGCGTTCGGCTGTTAACCGAAAGGTTGGTGGTTCTAGCCCAACCGGGAGAGGTGTTGTAGGGTCTCAGATGTTACGTAATAAGTCATAACTTATCCACAATACCTGACAACCATTTAATTTCTGAGCTTCCGTGGCTCAATGGTTAGCGCGTTCGGCTGTTAACCAATAGGTTGTTGGTTCGAGCCCATCCGGGAGCGGTGTTGTGAGGTCTCAGATGTAACGTAAAATGTCAGAGTTTTTCCACAACACCTGACGAACATTTAATTTTTGGGCTTCCGTGGCGCAATGATTAGCGCGTACAGCTGTTAATCGAAAGGTTGAAGGTTCGAGCCCACCCGGGAGAGGTGTTGTGGGGTCTCAGATGTTGCGTAAAAAGTCAAAACTTTTCCACAATACGTGACAACCATTTAATTTCTGAGCTTCCGTGGCTCAATGGTTAGCGCGTTCGGCTGTTAACCGATAGGTTGGTGGTTCGAGCCCATCCGGGAGCGATGTTGTGACGTCTCTGATGTGACGTAAAAAGTCAAGGTTTTTCCACAATACCTGAAGACCATTTAATTTTTGGGCTTCCGTGGCGCAATGGTTAGCGCGTTCGGCTGTTAACCAATAGGTTGGTGGTTCGAGCCCCTCCGGGAGCGGTGTTGTGAGGTCTCAGATGTAACGTAAAATGTCAGAGTTTTTCCACAATACCTGACGAACATTTAATTTTTGGGCTTCCGTGGCGCAATGATTAGCGCGTTCAGCTGTTAACCGATAGGTTGGTGGTTCGAGCCCATCCGGGAGCGGTGTTGTGACGTCTCAGATGTGACGTAAAAAGTCAAGGTTTTTCCACAATACCTGAAGACCATTTAATTTTTGGGCTTCCGTGGCGCAATGGTTAGCGCGTTGGGCTGTTAACCAATAGGTTGGTGGTTCGAGCCCACCCGGGCGCGGTGTTGTGGGATCTCAAATGTAACGTAGAAAGCCAAAGTTTTTTCACAACACCTGACGAACATTTAATTTTTGGGCTTCCGTGGCGCAATGATTAGCGGGTTCAGCTGTTAATCGAAAGGTTGCAGGTTCGAGCCCACCAAAGAGAGGTGTTGTGGGGTCTCAGATGTAGCGAAAAAAGTCAAAACTTTTCCACAATACGTGACAACCATTTAATTTCTGAGCTTCCGTGGCTCAATGGTTAGCGCGTTCGGCTGTTAACCAATAGGTTGGTGGTTCGAGCCCATCCGGGAGCGGGGTTGTGAGGTCTCAGATGTGACGTAAAAAGTCAAGGTTTTTACACAATACCTGACGAGCATTTAATTTTTGGGCTTCCGTGGCGCAATGGTTAGCGCGTTCAGCTGTTAACCAATAGGTTGGTGGTTTGAGCCCACCCGGGAGCGGTGTTGTGGGATCTCAAATGTAACGTAGAAAACCAAAGTTTTTCCACATACCTGACGACCATTTAGTTTTTGGGCTTCCGTGGCGCAATGGTTAGCGCGTTCGGTTGTTAACCAATAAGTTGGTGGTTCGAGCCCACCCGGGAGGGTGATGTGGAATCTCAAATGTAACGTAGAAAGCCAAAGTTTTTCCACAATACCTGACGACCATTTATTTTTTGGGCTTCCTTGGCGCAATGGTTAGCGCGTTCGGCTGTTAACCGAAAGGTTGGTGGTTCGAGCCCAACCGGGAGAGGTGTTGTAGGGTCTCAGATGTTACGTAATAAGTCATAACTTATCCACAATACCTGACAACCATTTAATTTCTGAGCTTCCGTGGGTCAATGGTTAGCGCGTTCGGCTGTTAACCAATAGGTTGGTGGTTCGAGCCCATCCGGGAGCGGTGTTGTGAGGTCTCAGATGTAACGTAAAATGTCAGAGTTTTTCCACAACACCTGACGAACATTTAATTTTTGGGCTTCCGTGGCGCAATGATTAGCGCGTACAGCTGTTAATCGAAAGGTTGAAGGTTCGAGCCCACCCGGGAGAGGTGTTGTGGGGTCTCAGATGTTGCGTAAAAAGTCAAAACTTTCCCACAATACGTGACAACCATTTAATTTCTGAGCTTCCGTGGCTCAATGGTTAGCGCGTTCGGCTGTTAACCGATAGGTTGGTGGTTCAAGCCCATCCGGGAGCGGTGTTGTGACGTCTCAGATGTGACGTAAAAAGTCAAGGTTTTTCCACAATACCTGAAGACCATTTAATTTTTGGGCTTCCGTGGCGCGATGGTTAGCGCGTTGGGCTGTTAACCAATAGGTTGGTGGTTCGAGCCCATCCGGGAGCGGTGTTGTGCGGTCTCAGATGTAACGTAAAAAGTCAAGGTTTTTTCCACAACACCTGACGAACATTTAATTTTTGGGCTTCCGTGGCGCAATGATTAGCGCGTTCAGCTGTTAATCGAAAGGCTGAAGGTTCGAGCCCACCCGGGAGAGGTGTTGTGGGGTCTCAGATGTAGCGTAAAAAGTCAAAACTTTTCCACAATACGTGACAACCATTTAATTTCTGAGCTTGCGTGGCTCAATGGTTAGCGCGTTCGGCTGTTAACCAATAGGTTGGTGGTTCGAGCCCATCCGGGAGCGGTGTTGTGGGATCTCAAATGTAACGTAGAAAACCAAAGTTTTTCCACAATACCTGACGACCATTTAGTTTTTGGGCTTCCGTGGCGCAATGGTTAGCGCGTTCGGCTGTAAACCAATAGGTTGGTGGTTCGAGCCCATCCGGGAGCGGTGTTGTGAGGTCTCAGATGTGACGTAAAAAGTCAAGGTTTTTCCACAATACCTGACGAACATTTAATTTTTGGGCTTCCTTGGCGCAATGGTTAGCGCGTTCGACTGTTAACCGAAAGGTTGGTGGTTCGAGCCCAACCGGGAGAGGTGTTGTAGGGTCTCAGATGTAACGTAATAAGTCATAACTCAGTGCCGTCTTATCCATTGGGCCCGTTGGGCACTGGCCCAGGGGCCCCTTAAGAACAGGGGCCCCATAATTGTCAAATAATACTCATTTTCCATTTCTTGTCAGAAGAAAACCACTAGAAAATATAAACTATTTTCCATCGGTCATTCAGTCTTTTCAATGAAAAATTTGGCCTTCGAACTTGAAAAATGTAAAACTAAAAATCTGAGACCTATAAGATAGTCACCCATTGCCTAGGCTTTTATGTTATCCCTCCTCCCCATGGCCTCACTTCACAACCGCACATCGGCTTATTTATTTAGTTTGAAACCTTCACTTTAAATCAGACTCAGTCTAAACTGTCACTTTGCCCATGCGCAGAGAGAAAACCTGGAATTTTCTCGCTCATTCTCGCTGTTAGGTGGCATGTGGATGTGGGGTACAAGTCTATTTCTTTCCCTGCTGAAAGTAGACAACTCTGTTTAAAATATAATGCCTATTATGAATAAAATTATGGCTGAGATGTTAGACAAACTATAAATAGAGATTATTAGTGATCAAATCAAAAATGAAACATAATACTTTGAGCGGTGCCCAGAAGATAAAACGAGCTGCGCAGGAGAAAGAGAAAGCTGACAAACTTCGCAAGGTAACATCATGAGAAGTGCTGAGCCTGGTAAAATTACTCTTTCAACAATATCACCGAAGCCCTCAACGACTACCACAGTTCCAACCGACATTGCAGTGGAGTCATCACTTGTTCCTACAACTGATCCAGATGAGGATATTCCACCAGTGGAAGTGCCTAAATGTGAAACGAAAACATCTTCCTTCCAGGAAACAGATGTAGGCTATGGGTAATCGGCAATCCTAACACAGTTGAATGCTGGATTCGAAATGGGCCGACATCTTGTCAGAACCATGAAAAGACCTTTCCAAGATACGCCGAGTGTATAAAGAGGATGGAGATAGCATTAGAATTCCAAGACAAGATATTTGCCAAAAAATGTGTTCAAACGTGAATTACGTAATGGCGATCCAAAAAATGATCGACTTCGATCCAATTCTAAAGGAATTTTCAAGGAAGAAAGTGCACAAATGTTTCTAGCTTTGCGTTCACTATTAAATTTGTAGACTTTCGTTTGAAGGAAATAATAAATATTTTTATTTCTCGATTAATTTGATTTGTATAGGGGATTAGGGGGCCCAATATACTGCACTGCCCAGGGGCCCATATAGCACCAAAGACGGCCCTGTCATAACTTATCCACAATACCTGACAACCATTTAACTTTTGTGCTTCCGTGGCGCAATGGTTAGCGCGTTCGGCTGGGAGCTTGCGTGGCTCAATGGTTAGCGCGTTCGGCTGTTAACCAATAGGTTGGTGGTTCGAGCCCATCCGGGAGCGGTGTTGTGAGGTCTCAGATGTGACGTAAAAAGTCAAGGTTTTTCCACAATACCTGACGAACATTTAATTTTTGGGCTTCCTTGGCGCAATGGTTAGCGCGTTCGACTGTTAACCGAAAGGTTGGTGGTTCGAGCCCAACCGGGAGAGGTGTTGTAGGGTCTCAGATGTAACGTAATAAGTCATAACTCAGTGCCGTCTTATCCATTGGGCCCGTTGGGCACTGGCCCAGGGGCCCCTTAAGAACAGGGGCCCCATAATTGTCAAATAATACTCATTTTCCATTTCTTGTCAGAAGAAAACCACTAGAAAATATAAACTATTTTCCATCGGTCATTCAGTCTTTTCAATGAAAAATTTGGCCTTCGAACTTGAAAAATGTAAAACTAAAAATCTGAGACCTATAAGATAGTCACCCATTGCCTAGGCTTTTATGTTATCCCTCCTCCCCATGGCCTCACTTCACAACCGCACATCGGCTTATTTATTTAGTTTGAAACCTTCACTTTAAATCAGACTCAGTCTAAACTGTCACTTTGCCCATGCGCAGAGAGAAAACCTGGAATTTTCTCGCTCATTCTCGCTGTTAGGTGGCATGTGGATGTGGGGTACAAGTCTATTTCTTTCCCTGCTGAAAGTAGACAACTCTGTTTAAAATATAATGCCTATTATGAATAAAATTATGGCTGAGATGTTAGACAAACTATAAATAGAGATTATTAGTGATCAAATCAAAAATGAAACATAATACTTTGAGCGGTGCCCAGAAGATAAAACGAGCTGCGCAGGAGAAAGAGAAAGCTGACAAACTTCGCAAGGTAACATCATGAGAAGTGCTGAGCCTGGTAAAATTACTCTTTCAACAATATCACCGAAGCCCTCAACGACTACCACAGTTCCAACCGACATTGCAGTGGAGTCATCACTTGTTCCTACAACTGATCCAGATGAGGATATTCCACCAGTGGAAGTGCCTAAATGTGAAACGAAAACATCTTCCTTCCAGGAAACAGATGTAGGCTATGGGTAATCGGCAATCCTAACACAGTTGAATGCTGGATTCGAAATGGGCCGACATCTTGTCAGAACCATGAAAAGACCTTTCCAAGATACGCCGAGTGTATAAAGAGGATGGAGATAGCATTAGAATTCCAAGACAAGATATTTGCCAAAAAATGTGTTCAAACGTGAATTACGTAATGGCGATCCAAAAAATGATCGACTTCGATCCAAATCTAAAGGAATTTTCAAGGAAGAAAGTGCACAAATGTTTCTAGCTTTGCGTTCACTATTAAATTTGTAGACTTTCGTTTGAAGGAAATAATAAATATTTTTATTTCTCGATTAATTTGATTTGTATAGGGGATTAGGGGGCCCAATATACTGCACTGCCCAGGGGCCCATATAGCACCAAAGACGGCCCTGTCATAACTTATCCACAATACCTGACAACCATTTAATTTCTGAGCTTCCGTGGCTCAATGGTTAGCGCGTTCGGCTGTTAACCAATAGGTTGGTGGTTCGAGCCCATCCGGAAGCGGTGTTGTGAGGTCTCAGATGTGACGTAAAAAGTCAAGGTTTTTACACAATACCTGACGAGCATTTAATTTTTGGGCTTCCGTGGCGCAACCACCAACCTATTGGTTAACAGCCGAACGCGCTAACCATTGAGCCACGGAAGCCCAAAAATTAAATGTTCGTCAGGTATTGTGGAAAAACTCTGACATTTTACGTTACATCTGAGACCTCACAACACCGCTCCCGGATGGGCTCAAACCACCAACCTATTGGTTAACAGCCGAACGCGCTAACCTTTGAGCCACGGAAGCTCAGAAATTAAATGGTTGTCAGGTATTGTGGATAAGTTATGACTTTTTACGTTACATCTGAGACCCTACAACACCTCTTCCGGTTGGGCTCGAACCACCAACCTTTCGCTTAACAGCCGAACGCGCTAACCATTGCGCCAAGGAAGCCCAAAAATTTTAAGGGTCGTCAGGTATTGTGGCAAAACTTTGGCTTTCTACGTTACATTTGAGATCCCACACCACCGCTCCCGGGTGGGCTCGAACCACCAACCTATTGGTTAACAGCCGAACGCGCTAACTATTGAGCCACGGAAGCTCAGGAATTAAATGGTTGTCACGTATTGTGGATAAGTTTTGACTTTTTACGTTACATCTGAGACCTCACAACACCGCTCCCGGATGGGCTCGAACCACCAACCTATTGGTTAACAGCCGAACGCGCTAACCATTGAGCCACGGAAGCCCAAAAATTAAATGGTCGTCAGGTGTTGTGGAAAAAACCTTGACTCTTTACGTCACATCTGAGACGTCACAACACCGCTCCCGGATGGGCTCGAACCACACACCTGTTGGTTAACAACCGAACGCGCTAACCTTTGAGCCACGGAAGCTCAGAAATTAAATGGTTGTCAGGTATTGTGGATAAGTTTGACTTTTTACGTTACATCTGAGACCCTACAACACCTCTTCCGGTTGGGCTCGAACCACCAACCTTTCGGTTAACAGCCGAACGCGCTAACCATTGCGCCAAGGAAGCCCAAAAATTTAATGGTCGTCAGGTATTGTGGCAAAACTTTGGCTTTCTACGTTACATTTGAGATCCCACACCACCGCTCCCGGGTGGGCTCGAACCACCAACCTATTGGTTAACAGCCGAACGCGCTAACCATTGCGCCACGGAAGTCCAAAAATTAAATGGTCGTCAGGTATTGTGGAAAAACTTTGGCTTTCTACGTTAAGTTTGAGATCCCACAACGCCGCTCCCGGGTGGGCTCGAACCACTAACCTATTGGTTAACAGCTGAACGCGCTAACCATTGCGCCACGGAAGCCCAAAAATTAAATGCTCGTCAGGTATTGTGTAAAAACCTTCACTTTTTACGTCACATCTGAGACCTCACAACACCGCTCCCGGATGGGCTCGAACCACCAACCTATTGGTTAACAGCTGAACGCGCTAACCATTGCGCCACGGAAGCCCAAAAATTAAATGCTCGTCAGGTATTGTGTAAAAACCTTCACTTTTTACGTCACATCTGAGACCTCACAACACCGCTCCCGGATGGGCTCGAACCACCAATCTATTGGTTAACAGCCGAACGCGCTAACCATTGAGCCACGGAAGCTCAGAAATTAAATGGTTGTCAGGTATTGTGGATAAGTTATGACTAATTAAAGCAAAAAGTATAAAAATAATGGTTTCAGTGAACATATGTTATTAAAAATCGATGTGCATTTTTATTTATTGTTCAATCGAGATGAAATCACTTTTAATGAGTGTTTTATAGGGAATTAAGCTGTATTCGGTCAAACATTTCTCCAGAAAAAAATGCATTCAAAAGTGTACCGAAAAAATCGCATGTTTTTCTTCTTCAAGATACAAAATCCGTGAGTAGGATTTCTTATTGAAAATTGAATTTTAACAGTTTTTTGAATGAATATCGTTACATTGCTTGAATTAAAGCAAAAAGTATAAAAATAATGGTTTCAGTGAATATATTTGAAAATAGTGAAGAAATACTCAAAATATGCTTCTTTGGCCGTGAAACGTCGATTTTGAAAATGTTATTAAAAATCGAGGTACATTTTTAATTATTGTTCAATCGAGATGAAATCACTTTTAATGAGTGTTTTATAGGGAATTAAGCTGAATTCGGTCAAACATTTCTCCAGAAAAAAATGCATTCAAAAAATTACCGAAAAAATCGCAGGTTTTTCTTCTTCAAGACACAAAATCCGTGAATACGATTTCTTATTGAAAATTGAATTTTAACAGTTTTTTGAATGAATATCGTTACATTGCTTGAATTAAAGCAAAAAGTATAAAAATAATGGTTTCAATGAATATATTTGAAAATAGTGAAGAAATACTCAAAGTATGCTTCTTTGGCCGTGAAACGTCGATTTTGAAAATGTTGTTAAAAATCGAGGTAAATTTTTAATTATTGTTCAATCGAGATGAAATCACTTTCAATGAGTGTTTTATAGGGAATTAAGCTGAATTCGGTCAAACATTTCTCCAAAAAAAATGCATTCAAAAGTGTACCGAAAAAATCGCATGTTTTTCTTCTTCAAGATACAAAATCCGTGACAACGATTTCTTATTGAAAAATTGAATTTTAACAGTTTTTTGATTGAATATCGTTACATTTGCTTGAATTAAAGCAAAAAGTATAAAAATAATGGTTTCAGTGAACATATTTGAAAATAGTGAAGAAATACTCAAAGTATGCTTCTTTGGCCTTGAAACATCGATTTTGAAATTGTTTGAGATCCCACATCACCGCTCCCGGGTGGGCTCAAACCACCAACCTATTGGTTAACAGCCGAATGCGCTAACCATTGAGCCACGGAAGCTCAGAAATTAAATGGTTGTCAGGTATTGTGGATAAGTTATGACTTATTACGTTACATCTGAGACCCTACAACACCTCTCCCGGTTGGGCGCGAACCACCAACCTTTCGGTTAACAGCCGAACGCGCTAACCATTGCGCCAAGGAAGCCCAAAAAATAAATGGTCGTCAGGTATTGTGGAAAAACATTGGCTTTCTACGTTACATTTGAGATCCCACATCACCCCTCCCGGGTTGGCTCGAACCACCAACCTATTGGTTAACAACCGAACGCGCTAACCATTGCGCCACGGAAGCCCAAAAACTAAATGGTCGTCAGGTATTGTGGAAAAACTTTGGTTTTCTACGTTACATGTGAGATCCCACAACACCGCTCCCGGGTGGGCTCAAAACACCAACCTATTGGTTAACAGCTGAACGCGCTAACCATTGCGCCACGGAAGCCCAAAAATTAAATGCTCGTCAGGTATTGTGTAAAAACCTTGAATTTTTACGTCACATCTGAGACCTCACAACACCGCTCCCGGATGGGCTCGAACCACCAACCTATTGGTTAACAGCCGAACGCGCTAACCATTGAGCCACGCAAGCTCCCAGCCGAACGCGCTAACCATTGCGCCACGGAAGCACAAAAGTTAAATGCTCGTCAGGTATTGTGTAAAAACCTTGACTTTTTACGTCACATCTGAGACCTCACAACACCGCTCCCGGATGGGCTCGAACCACCAACCTATTGGTTAACAGCCGAACGCGCTAACCATTGCGCCACGGAAGCCCAAAAGTTAAATGCTCGTTAGGTATTGTGTAAAAACCTTGACTTTTTACGTCACATCTGAGACCTCACAACACCGCTCCCGGATGGGCTCGAACCACCAACCTATTGGTTAACAGCCGAACGCGCTAACCATTGCGCCACGGAAGCCCAAAAGTTAAATGCTCGTCAGATATTATGTAAAAACCTTGACTTTTTACGTCACATCTGAGACCTCACAACACCGCTCCCGGATGGGGTCGAACCACCAACCTATTGGTTAACAGCCGAACGCGCTAACTATTGCGCCACGGAAGCCCAAAAATTAAATGGTCGTCAGGTATTGTGGAAAAACTTTGGCTTTCTACGTTACATTTGAGATCACACAACACCGCTCCCGGATGGGCTCGAACCACCAACCTATTGTTTAACAGCCGAACGCGCTAACCATTGATCCACGGAAGCTCAGAAATTAAATGGTTGTCAGGTATTGTGGAAAAACTTTGGCTTTCTACGTTACATTTGAGACCCCACAACACCTTTCCCGGGTGGGCTCGAACCACCAACCTTTCGATTAACAGCTGAACGCGCTAACCATTGCGCCACGGAAGCCCAAAAATTAAATGCTCGTCAGGTATTGTGTAAAAACCTTGACTTTTTACGTCACATCTGAGACCTCACAACACCGCTCCCGGATGGGCTCGAACCACCAACCTATTGGTTAACAGCCGAACGCGCTAACCATTGCGCCACGGAAGCCCAAAAGTTAAATGCTCGTCAGGTATTGTGTAAAAACCTTGACTTTTTACGTCAAATCTGAGACCTCACAACACCGCTCCCGGATGGGGTCGAACCACCAACCTATTGGTTCACAGCCGAACGCGCTAACCATTGCGCCACGGAAGCCCAAAAATTAAATGGTCGTCATTTATTGTGCAAAAACTTTGGCTTTCTACGTTACATTTGAGATCCCACAACACCGCTCCCGGATGGGCTCGAACCACCAACCTATTGGTTAACAGCCGAACGTGCTAACCATTGCGCCACGGAAGCCCAAAAATTAAATGGTCGTCAGGTATTGTGGAAAAACTTTGGCTTTCTACGTTACATTTGAGATCACACAACACCGCTCCCGGGTGGGCTCGAACCACCAACCTATTGGTTAACAGCCGAACGCGCTAACCATTGCGCCACGGAAGCCAAGAAATTAAAAGGTTGTCAGGTATTGTGGAAAAGTTTTGACTTTTCACGCTACGTCTGAGACCCCACAACACCTCTCTCGGGTGGGCTCGAACCACCAACCTTTTGAATAACAGCTGAGCGCGCTAAACCATTGCGCCACGGAAGCCCAAATATTAAATGGTCGTCAGGTATTGTGGAAAAACCTTGACTTCTTACGTCACATCTGAGACCTCACAACACCGCTCCCGGGTGGGCTCGAACCTTCAACCTTTTGTCAGGTACGCCACAAGAAATAATGAAGAGATTCCCTGATGTTTTTGACACGGTAGGAAAACTCCCGGGACAACATCACATGAAACTTCGCCCGGATGCGATCCCAACAAGAACACCAGCCCGCAAAATCCCGATCCAACTGATTCCACGGGTTGAAGCCGAAATACAACGCATGGTCGCTGCTCAGGTCATAGTTCCTGTCACCGAACACACAGAATGGCTTCATCCAATGGTAGTGGTTCCCAAACCAGGCAATGACATCCGCATTTGTTTGGATCCGCGCAATTTGAACAAGGCACTATTAAGAGAACACTATCCCATGCCAACATCCCAACAAATCTTCTCTGAGTTATCTGACGCCCAAGTTTTCACCGCATTGGATGCCAAATCGGCCTTTTGGCAAATCGAACTTACACCAGAGAGCTCTCGAATGTGCACCTTTGCAACGCCATTTGGAAATTTCCGATTCACGCGTCTACCCTACGGGATATCCACTGCTTCTGAATACTGCCAAAGGATAATGAATTCTATATTTGGCGATATACCTCGAACACGAATTGCCACAGACGACTTCCTTATACACGGTTCAAACGAAGCAGAACACAACAAAATCCTATATACAGTATTGGAACGGGCGCAAAGAAAAGGACTGATGTTTAATTCCAAAAAGATCCAACTAGCCGTTACCCGCATCAAATATCTCGGTCATATCATATCTCCCAAGGGCGTCGAAACTGATCCGGAGAAGGTTGGAGCGATCAGAGAACTACCACCACCAGCGGACAAACCGGCACTACTAAGATTTCTGGGCATGGTTAACTTCATGGCAAATTATATTTCTGGATATTCCGAACGAACTGCTCCCCTACGGCCTCTTCTCAAGCAAGACACAGTATTTCGATGGGACGAAACCCACCAAGACGCTTATGACGACTTGAAACAAGCCATCACTTAAGCGCCAGTGTTAACATTTTACAATCCCAAACTACATAACACTGTATCCGTCGACGCTAGTCAACATGGAATTGGTGCCGTACTTCTGCAGCAAGGCAAACCTATTGAATACGCGTCGATGACCTTTACATCCGCACAAACGCGCTACGCTCAAATTGAAAAGGAGCTGCTCGCCATATTATATGCATGCGAACACTTTCATTATTATGTGGCAGCCGCCCCACTAACAGTGCAGACAGACCACAAGCCGCTGCTTGCCATTATCCGGAAGCCGTTCCATCTTCTCTCTCCAAGGCTCCAGCGCCTAACATTGCGGTTGGCGCGGTATGACCCGACATTAATTTATGTTCCTGGTACCAAGCTTTTCATCGCTGACGCCCTCTCGAGAGTACCACAACCCAACTGCACAATGACAACGGACTTTTTGGAAGGTCCCGCTGCAACAATATATACTCTGACCACTCTTTCCGATGACCGACTCCGCAAGTTCCAACACGCAACAAATCAAGATCCTGACCTGCAACAGATTCAAAGCTACGTGGAAAATGGCTGGCCCTTGCATCACAAGTCAATCCGTCTTCCTGGCGTAAGGGCATTCTGGGCACTACAGGAGGAAATACACTCACAGAACGGACTCCTATACAGAGGCGATCGTCTGTTGGTTCCGGCAATATTACAAGGAGACACTATGAAGCAGATACACGCCATACATCAAGGTGTTACAGCTTGTCTCGCAAAAGCCAAAATGAATGTATACTGGCCGACAATGACTGCCGACATTACCAGATTTATAGCAAATTGCCCCGTTTGCAAGGAAAGAGAACGCGCAAACACTGCGATGCCTTTACATCCCTTGACAATTCCACCACATCCATGGCACACGGTCTCGTCTGATCTGTTCAAATTCCGCTCTAAAAACTATATTCTTCTGATTGACCACTTTTCGAAATATGTAGAAGCCCAAGAATTGACAACTACGAATGCTGAAGCTGTCATCAAGTTCCTAACACCAAATTTTGCCCGCCATGGCATTCCAAGACGTTTTCAGTCGGACAATGGACCACCCTACTCCTCATACATGTTTACGAAATTTCTCGAAAAATGGGGCGTGGAACAAATCACATCGAGTCCTTATCACCCTCAAAGTAATGGATTAGCAGAGCGCATGGTCCAAACGCTAAAGAGCTACCTAGCTAAATCGCAACCTGAAGGCAAAGACCTCAATCAAATCTTGCTAGAATACCGGACGACTCCATTGGAAAATCTTCTCACACCTGCAGAAATGCTAATGGGGAGAAAACTTCGTAGTCCCATCACAATGAATGACGCATCACTCAACCCGAATTTTCCGACACAAGAAATCATATCTGGACTACAACACAGACAGTTCACCATGCAAAGACATGCTGACACAAAACCGCATAGAAATCTACGTCCACTCGAGATAGGGGAGAAAGTCTGGTACTTCGTGGGAACACGTTCTTAGAAACCAGCAATAATACTCCAAAAAGCTACCTCCCCAGATTCCTACATCATAGAAACGGAACAAAATCAAATTTTCCGGCGATCAAGAATTCACCTTCGCCCTCAAATTCAACGAAAACCCGACAATCAAAATAAGCCAGAAATTCCGAGAAGGATTAACGCACAAAGATTTCAAAACAACTCATGTGCTAACCTCCTTGAAGAAGCTTTCAACAAAACCCCTAAAGTGGCTCATTATGCGTACAAACCTGTCGCTGTGACAGAGACGACGTCTCCGAGATCTTCCAGTGCATTGACAGATCACTCCTAGCGATCATCTATCCTACCTAATCTTCCTGATATCCATGAATTAGATGCTAACCACCCTTTAGAATCACACATCGTGAACCCATCAAGACAATCCCTGCAAGAGACGTCAACACGTGATGAAACCGGGCCAAGGATGATCCCACAACAAACTGCTCTAATAAAATCTCGACCACCAACCGTACCACCTTTCCCACAAACAATTGTCAAGACACCCACTTCATCGTATGGACGACCATTGAAAACCCCGGCGTGGTTCTCACCTGCATAGACCGTATAAAAAAAAAAAAAAGCTTGTTGTATAATGTAAAAAACTATGTTAGTTAAAAAAATATTTTATCTATTGGCATAAGATAAAACAAGAGTGAAACCGAGTCTTCCTTATCGGTAGATATATTTCAAGGAAGCACTTCTCTTAAGATCAGCTACCATGTAACAACGCGTACTTTTTATCGTGACAAATAAATCTTTTAATATGCACAAACGTTTATTAAGATAATCAAATAGAAAACTACAACAATTATAAAAAAAACTTCGCGGTTTCGAACCTGTGGCCTTCCGGGAGTGAGGCGGATGCGATAACCGCAACACTAAAGATATGTTATTATTTTTAATCGAAAGAACAGGGTCAAGTAATTAAGCAATACGTGAACAAACAAACCCCTCCATAGAAAATGCATTAGACTATACTTTGCAGGCTCGTACCTCTGTGTCTACTGTAGATACGGGGATGTCCTTTGAGTATGTTATAGTCCAATTTTTCCCCCATCTAACCATACTAAAAACATTGAGCTACGACAAACAGGGGCCGAGTAATTAAGCTAAACGTAAACAAACAACCCGTCCATAGGAAATGCATTAGACTATACTTTGCAGGCCCATAACTCTGTGTCTACTAGAGATACGGGGATGTCCTTAGGATATGTTATAGTCCAAATTGTCCCCCATCTAACCATACTAAAAACATTGAGCTACGACAAACAGGGGCCGAGATATTAAGCAAAATGTTCGTCAACTTTGGTATCGTCTCACTTATTTTTATTATGTTACTTATGATTTTTGCACTAAACTTTGGAGGCTCATAACTCTTGTTCTACAAGAGATACTGGGATCTCGTTTGGATATGTTATAGTACTCTTTGCTCCCCATACAAGGATACTTTAAACTTGAGGCTACCGCAATATCGTCGTCAACTTACTTTTTGTCTCACTTATTGTTAGAAGGTTACTTTTGATTTTTGAAAATAAACTTTGCAGGCTCGTAACTCTGTTTCTACTGGAGATACGGGGATGTCCTTTGAGTATGTTATAGACCAATTTGTCCCCCATCTAGCCATACTAAGAATTAGGGCTACGACAAACAGTAGTCGAGTAATTAAGCCAATCGTAAACAAACAAACCCCTCCATAGGAAATATATTAGACTAAATTCTGGAGGCTCGTAACTCTGGTTCTACCAGAGATACGGGGATGTAAATAATGTGACCTTGACACAAATGTTCGGATAATTATAAAGGTCTTTGCATGTTCCAAGCAAAAAAACAAAACTTCGCGGTTTCGAACATGTGGCCTTCCGGGAGTGAGGCGGATGCGATAACCGCTACACTAAAGATATGTTATTATTTTTAATCGAAAGAACAGGGTCAAGTAATTAAGCAATACGTTAACAAACAAACCCCTCCATAGAAAATGCATTAGACTATATTTTGCAGGCCCATAACTCTGTGTCTACTAGAGATATCGGGATGTCCTTAGGATATGTTATAGTCCAATTTGTCCCCCATCTAAACATCCTAAAAACATTGAGCTACGACAAACAGGGGCCGAGTAATTAAGCTAAACGTAAACAAACAACCCCTCCATAGAAAATGCATTAGACTATACTTTGCAGGCCCATTACTCTGTGTCTACTAGAGATACGGGGATGTCCTTAGGATATGTTATAGTCCAATTTGTCCCCCATCTAACCATACTAAAAACTTTGGGCTACGACAAACAGGGGCCGAGTAATTAAGCTAAACGTAAACAAACAACCCCTCCATAGGAAATGCATTAGACTATACTTTGCAGGCTCGTAACTCTGTTTCTACTGGAGATACGGGGATGTCCTTTGAGAATGTTTTAGTCCAATTTGTCCCCCATCTAACTATACTAAAAACATTGAGCTACGACAAACAGGGGCCGAGATATTAAGCAAAATGTTCGTCAATTTTGGTATCGTCTCACTTATTTTTATTATGTTACTTATGATTTTTGCACTAAATTTTAGAAGCTCATAACTCTTGTTCTACAAGAGATACTGGGATCTCCTTTGGATATGTTATAGTACTCTTTGCTCCCCATACAACGATACTTTAAACTTGAGGCTACCTGAATATCGTCGTCAACTTATTTTTTGTCTCACTTATTGTTAGAATGTTACTTTTGATTTTTGAAAATAAACTTTGCAGGCTCGTAACTCTGTTTCTACTGGAGATACGGGGATGTCCTTTGAGTATGTTATAGACCAATTTGTCCCCCATCTAGCCATACTAAGAATTAGGGCTACGACAAACAGTAGTCGAGTAATTAAGCTAATCGTAAACAAACAAACCCCTCCATAGGAAATACATTAGACTTAATTCTGGAGGCTCGTAACTCTGGTTCTACCAGAGATACGGGGAAGTAAATAATGTGACCTTGACACAAATGTTCGGATAATTATAAAGGTCTTTGCATGTTCCAAGCAAAAAAAAAAAACTTCGCGGTTTCGAACCTGTGGCCTTCCGGGAGTGAGGCGGATGCGATAACCGCTACACTAAAGATATGTAATTATTTTTAATCGAAGGAACAGGGTCAAGTAATTAAGCAATACATGAACAAACAAACCCCTCCATAGAAAATGCATTAGACTATACTTTGCAGGCTCGTAACTCTGTTTCCACTGGAGATACGGGGATGTCCTTTGAGTATGTTATAGTCCAATTTGTCCCCCATCTAACCATACTAAAAACATTGAGCTACGACAAACAGGGGCCGAGTAATTAAGCTAAACGTAAACAAACAACCCGTCCATAGGAAATGCATTAGACTATACTTTGCAGGCCCATAACTCTGTCTATACTAGAGATACGGGGATGTCCTTAGGATATTTTATAGTCCAAATTGTCCCCCATCTAACCATAATAAAAACATTGAGCTACGACAAACAGGGGCCGAGATATTAAGCAAAATGTTCGTCAACTTTGGTATCGTCTCACTTATTTTTATTATGTTACTTATGATTTTTGCACTAAACTTTAGAGGCTCATAACTCTTGTTCTACAAGAGATACTGGGATCTCCTTTGGATATGTCATAGTACTCTTTGCTCCCCATACAAGGATACTTTAAACTTGAGGCTACCTGAATATCGTCGTCAACTTATTTTTTGTCTCACTTATTGTTAGAAGGTTACTTTTGATTTTTGAAAATAAACTTTGCAGGCTCGTAACTCTGTTTCTACTGGAGATACGGGGATGTCCTTTGAGTATGTTATAGACCAATTTGTCCCCCATCTAGCCATACTAAGAATTAGGGCTACGACAAACAGTAGTCGAGTAATTAAGCTAATCGTAAACAAACAAACCCCTCCATAGGAAATACATTAGACTAAATTCTGGAGGCTCGTAACTCTGGTTCTACCAGAGATACGGGGATGTAAATAATGTGACCTTGACACAAATGTTCGGATAATTATAAAGGTCTTTGCATGTTCCAAGCAAAAAAAAAAAAAACTTCGCGGTCTCGAACCTGTGGCCTTCCGGGAGTGAGGCGGATGCGATAACCGCTACACTAAAGATATGTTATTATTTTAAATCGAAGGAACAGGGTCAAGTAATTAAGCAATACGTGAACAAACAAACCCCTCCATAGAAAATGCATTAGACTATATTTTGCAGGCTCGTAACTCTGTTTCTACTGGAGATACGGGGATGTCCTTTGAGTATGTTATAGACCAATTTGTCCTCCATCTAGCCATACTAAGAATTAGGGCTACGACAAACAGTAGTCGAGTAATTAAGCTAATCGTAAACAAACCTACCCCTCCATAGGAAATACATTAGACTAAATTCTGGAGGCTCGTAACTCTGGTTCTACCAGAGATACGGGGATGTAAATAATGTGACCTTGACACAAATGTTCGGATAATTATAAAGGTCTTTGCATGTTCCAAGCAAAAAAACAAAACTTCGCGGTTTCGAACCTGTGGCCTGCCGGGAGTGAGTCGGATGCGATAACCGCTACACTAAAGATATGTTATTATTTTTAATCGAAAGAACAGGGTCAAGTAATTAAGCAATACGTTAACAAACAAACCCCTCCATAGAAAATGCATTAGACTATACTTTGCAGGCCCATAACTCTGTGTCTACTAGAGATACCAGGATGTCCTTAGGATATGTTATAGTCCAATTTGTCCCCCATCTAACCATAGTAAAAACATTGAGCTACGACAAACAGGGGCCGAGTAATTAAGCTAAACGTAAACAAACAACCTCTCCATAGGAAATGCATTAGACTATACTTTGCAGGCCCATAACTCTGTGTCTACTTGAGATACGGGGATGTCCTTAGGATATGTTATAGTCCAAATTATCCCCCATCTAACCATACTAAAAACATTGAGCTAGGACAAACAGGGTTCGAGATATTAAGCAAAATGTTCGTCAACTTTGGTATCGTCTCACTTATTTTTATTATGTTACTTATGATTTTTGCACTAAACTTTGGAGGCTCATAACTCTTGTTCTACAAGAGATACTGGGATCTCCTTTGGATATGTTATAGTACTCTTTGCTCCCCATACAAGGATACTTTAAACTTGAGGCTACCTCAATATCGTCGTCAACTTATTTTTTGTCTCACTTATTGTTAGAAGGTTACTTTTGATTTTTGAAAATAAACTTTGCAGGCTCGTAACTCTGTTTCTACTGGAGATACGGGGATGTCCTTTGAGTATGTTATAGACCAATTTGTCCCTCATCTAGCCATACTAAGAATTAGGGCTACGACAAACAGTAGTCGAGTAATTAAGCTAATCGTAAACAAACAAACCCCACCACAGGAAATACATTAGACTAAATTATGGAGGCTCGTAACTCTGGTTCTACCAGAGATACGGGGATGTAAATAATGTGACCTTGACACAAATGTTCGGATAATTATAAAGGTCTTTGCATGTTCCAAGCAAAAAAACAAACCTTCGCGGTTTCGAACCTGTGGCCTTCCGGGAGTGAGGCGGATGTGATAACCGCTACACTAAAGATATGTTATTATTTTTAATCGAAAGAACAGGGTCAAGAAATTAAGCAATACATTAACAAACAAACCCCTCAATAGAAAATGCATTAGACCATACTTTGCAGGCCCATAACTCTGTGTCTACTAGATATACCGGGATGTCGTTAGGATATGTTATAGTCCAATTTGTCCCCCATCTAACCATACTAAAAACATTGAGCTACGACAAACAGGGGCCGAGTAATTAAGCTAAACGTAAACAAACAACCCCTCCATAGGAAATGCATTAGACTATACTTTGCAGGCTGACGAACATTTAATTTTTGGGCTTCCGTGGCGCAATGATTAGCGCGTACAGCTGTTAATCGAAAGGTTGAAGGTTCGAGCCCACCCGGGAGAGGTGTTGTGGGGTCTCAGATGTTGCGTAAAAAGTCAAAACTTTTCCACAATACGTGACAACCATTTAATTTCTGAGCTTCCGTGGCTCAATGGTTAGCGCGTTCGGCTGTTAACCGATAGGTTGGTGGTTCGAGCCCATCCATGAGCGGTGTTGTGACGTCTCAGATGTGACGTAAAAAGTCAAGGTTTTTCCACAATACCTGAAGACCATTTAATTTTTGGGCTTCCGTGGCGCAATGGTTAGCGCGTTGGGCGGTTAACCAATAGGTTGGTGGTTCGAGCCCATCCGGGAGCGGTGTTGTGAGGTCTCAGATGTAACGTAAAAAGTCAAGGTTTTTTCCACAACACCTGACGAACATTTAATTTTTGGGCTTCCGTGGCGCAATGATTAGCGCGTTCAGCTGGTAATCGAAAGGTTGAAGGTTCGAGCCCACCCGGGAGAGGTGTTGTGGGGTCTCAGATGTAGCGTAAAAAGTCAAAACTTTTCCACAATACGTGACAACCATTTAATTTCTGAGCTTCCGTGGCTCAATGGTTAGCGCGTTCGGCTGTTAACCAATAGGTTGGTGGTTCGAGCCCATCCGGGAAAGGTGTTGTGAGGTCTCAGATGTGACGTAAAAAGTCAAGGTTTTTACACAATACCTGACGAGCATTTAACTTTTGGGCTTCCGTGGCTCAATGGTTAGCGCGTTCGGCTGTTAACCAATAGGTTGGTGGTTCGAGCCCATCCGGGAGCGGTGTTGTGACGTCTCAGATGTGACGTAAAAAGTCAAGGTTTTTTCCACAACACCTGACGACCATTTAATTTTTGGGCTTCCGTGGCGCAATGGTTAGCGCGTTCGGCTGTTAACCAATAGGTTGGTGGTTCGAGCCCATCCGGGAGCGGTGTTGTGAGGTCTCAGATGTAACGTAAAATGTCAGAGTTTTTCCACAATACCTGACGAACATTTAATTTTCGAGCTTCCGTGGCGCAATGATTAGCGCGTTCAGCTGTTAATCGAAAGGTTGAAGGTTCGAGCCCACCCGGGAGAGGTGTTGTGGGGTCTCAGATGTAGCGTAAAAAGTCAAAACTTTTCCACAATACGTGACAACCATTTAATTTCTGAGCTTCCGTGGCTCAATGGTTAGCGCGTTCGGCTGTTAACCAATAGGTTGGTGGCTCGAGCTCATCCGGGAGCAGTGTTGTGAGGTCTCAGATGTGACGTAAAAAGTCAAGGTTTTTCCACAATACCTGACGAACATTTAACTTTTGGGCTTCCTTGGCGCAATGGTTAGCGCGTTGGGCTGTTAACCAATAGGTTGGTGGTTCGAGCCCATCCGGGAGCGGTGTTGTGAGGTCTCAGATGTAACGTAAAAAGTCAAGGTTTTTTCCACAACACCTGACGAACATTTAATTTTTGGGCTTCCGTGGCGCAATGATTAGCGCGTACAGCTGTTAATCGAAAGGTTGAAGGTTCGAGCCCACCCGGGAGAGGTGTTGTGGGGTCTCAGATGTAGCGTAAAAAGTCAAAACTTTTCCACAATACGTGACAACCATTTAATTTCTGAGCTTCCGTGGCTCAATGGTTAGCGCGTTCGGCTGTTAACCAATAGGTTGGTGGTTCGAGCCCATCCGGGAGCGGTGTTGTGAGGTCTCAGATGTGACGTAAAAGTCAAGATTTTTACACAATACCTGACGAGCATTTAATTTTTGGGCTTCCGTGGCGCAATGGTTAGCGCGTTCAGCTGTTAACCAATAGGTTGGTGGTTTGAGCCCACCCGGGAGCGGTGTTGTGGGATCTCAAATATAACGTAGAAAACCAAAGTTTTTCCACAATACCTGACGACCATTTAGTTTTTGGGCTTCCGTGGCGCAATGGTTAGCGCGTTCGGTTGTTAACCAATAGGTTGGTGGTTCGAGCCCTCCCGGGAGGGGTGATGTGGGATCTCAAATGTAACGTAGAAAGCCAAAGTTTTTCCACAATACCTGACGACCATTTATTTTTTGGGCTTCCTTGGCGCAATGGTTAGCGCGTTCGGCTGTTAACCGAAAGGTTGGTGGTTCTAGCCCAACCGGGAGAGGTGTTGTAGGGTCTCAGATGTTACGTAATAAGTCATAACTTATCCACAATACCTGACAACCATTTAATTTCTGAGCTTCCGTGGCTCAATGGTTAGCGCGTTCGGCTGTTAACCAATAGGTTGTTGGTTCGAGCCCATCCGGGAGCGGTGTTGTGAGGTCTCAGATGTAACGTAAAATGTCAGAGTTTTTCCACAACACCTGACGAACATTTAATTTTTGGGCTTCCGTGGCGCAATGATTAGCGCGTACAGCTGTTAATCGAAAGGTTGAAGGTTCGAGCCCACCCGGGAGAGGTGTTGTGGGGTCTCAGATGTTGCGTAAAAAGTCAAAACTTTTCCACAATACGTGACAACCATTTAATTTCTGAGCTTCCGTGGCTCAATGGTTAGCGCGTTCGGCTGTTAACCGATAGGTTGGTGGTTCGAGCCCATCCGGGAGCGATGTTGTGACGTCTCTGATGTGACGTAAAAAGTCAAGGTTTTTCCACAATACCTGAAGACCATTTAATTTTTGGGCTTCCGTGGCGCAATGGTTAGCGCGTTGGGCTGTTAACCAATAGGTTGGTGGTTCGAGCCCATCCGGGAACGGTGTTGTGAGGTCTCAGATGTAACGTAAAAAGTCAAAGATTTTTACACAATACCTGACGAGCATTTAATTTTTGGGCTTCCGTGGCGCAATGATTAGCGCGTTCAGCTGTTAATCGAAAGGTTGAAGGTTCGAGCCCACCCGGGAGAGGTGTTGTGGGGTCTCAGATGTAGCGTAAAAAGTCAAAACTTTTTCACAATACGTGACAACCATTTAATTTCTGAGCTTCCGTGGCTCAATGGTTAGCGCGTTCGGCTGTTAACCAATAGGTTGGTGGTTCGAGCCCCTCCGGGAGCGGTGTTGTGAGGTCTCAGATGTAACGTAAAATGTCAGAGTTTTTCCACAATACCTGACGAACATTTAATTTTTGAGCTTCCGTGGCGCAATGATTAGCGCGTTCAGCTGTTAACCGATAGGTTGGTGGTTCGAGCCCATCCGGGAGCGGTGTTGTGACGTCTCAGATGTGACGTAAAAAGTCAAGGTTTTTCCACAATACCTGAAGACCATTTAATTTTTGGGCTTCCGTGGCGCAATGGTTAGCGCGTTGGGCTGTTAACCAATAGGTTGGTGGTTCGAGCCCACCCGGGCGCGGTGTTGTGGGATCTCAAATGTAACGTAGAAAGCCAAAGTTTTTTCACAACACCTGACGAACATTTAATTTTTGGGCTTCCGTGGCGCAATGATTAGCGCGTTCAGCTGTTAATCGAAAGGTTGCAGGTTCGAGCCCACCAAGGAGAGGTGTTGTGGGGTCTCAGATGTAGCGAAAAAAGTCAAAACTTTTCCACAATACGTGACAACCATTTAATTTCTGAGCTTCCGTGGCTCAATGGTTAGCGCGTTCGGCTGTTAACCAATAGGTTGGTGGTTCGAGCCCATCCATGAGCGGTGTTGTGACGTCTCAGATGTGACGTAAAAAGTCAAGGTTTTTCCACAATACCTGAAGACCATTTAATTTTTGGGCTTCCGTGGCGCAATGGTTAGCGCGTTGGGCGGTTAACCAATAGGTTGGTGGTTCGAGCCCATCCGGGAGCGGTGTTGTGAGGTCTCAGATGTAACGTAAAAAGTCAAGGTTTTTTCCACAACACCTGACGAACATTTAATTTTTGTTCTTCCGTGGCGCAATGATTAGCGCGTTCAGCTGTTAATCGAAAGGTTGAAGGTTCGAGCCCACCCGGGAGAGGTGTTGTGGGGTCTCAGATGTAGCGTAAAAAGTCAAAACTTTTCCACAATACGTGACAACCATTTAATTTCTGAGCTTCCGTGGCTCAATGGTTAGCGCGTTCGGCTGTTAACCAATAGGTTGGTGGTTCGAGCCCATCCGGGAAAGGTGTTGTGAGGTCTCAGATGTGACGTAAAAAGTCAAGGTTTTTACACAATACCTGACGAGCATTTAACTTTTGGGCTTCCGTGGCTCAATGGTTAGCGCGTTCGGCTGTTAACCAATAGGTTGGTGGTTCGAGCCCATCCGGGAGCGGTGTTGTGACGTCTCAGATGTGACGTAAAAAGTCAAGGTTTTTTCCACAACACCTGACGACCATTTAATTTTTGGGCTTCCGTGGCGCAATGGTTAGCGCGTTCGGCTGTTAACCAATAGGTTGGTGGTTCGAGCCCATCCGGGAGCGGTGTTGTGAGGTCTCAGATGTAACGTAAAATGTCAGAGTTTTTCCACAATACCTGACGAACATTTAATTTTCGAGCTTCCGTGGCGCAATGATTAGCGCGTTCAGCTGTTAATCGAAAGGTTGAAGGTTCGAGCCCACCCGGGAGAGGTGTTGTGGGGTCTCAGATGTAGCGTAAAAAGTCAAAACTTTTCCACAATACGTGACAACCATTTAATTTCTGAGCTTCCGTGGCTCAATGGTTAGCGCGTTCGGCTGTTAACCAATAGGTTGGTGGCTCGAGCTCATCCGGGAGCAGTGTTGTGAGGTCTCAGATGTGACGTAAAAAGTCAAGGTTTTTCCACAATACCTGACGAACATTTAACTTTTGGGCTTCCTTGGCGCAATGGTTAGCGCGTTGGGCTGTTAACCAATAGGTTGGTGGTTCGAGCCCATCCGGGAGCGGTGTTGTGAGGTCTCAGATGTAACGTAAAAAGTCAAGGTTTTTTCCACAACACCTGACGAACATTTAATTTTTGGGCTTCCGTGGCGCAATGATTAGCGCGTACAGCTGTTAATCGAAAGGTTGAAGGTTCGAGCCCACCCGGGAGAGGTGTTGTGGGGTCTCAGATGTAGCGTAAAAAGTCAAAACTTTTCCACAATACGTGACAACCATTTAATTTCTGAGCTTCCGTGGCTCAATGGTTAGCGCGTTCGGCTGTTAACCAATAGGTTGGTGGTTCGAGCCCATCCGGGAGCGGTGTTGTGAGGTCTCAGATGTGACGTAAAAAGTCAAGATTTTTACACAATACCTGACGAGCATTTAATTTTTGGGCTTCCGTGGCGCAATGGTTAGCGCGTTCAGCTGTTAACCAATAGGTTGGTGGTTTGAGCCCACCCGGGAGCGGTGTTGTGGGATCTCAAATATAACGTAGAAAACCAAAGTTTTTCCACAATACCTGACGACCATTTAGTTTTTGGGCTTCCGTGGCGCAATGGTTAGCGCGTTCGGTTGTTAACCAATAGGTTGGTGGTTCGAGCCCTCCCGGGAGGGGTGATGTGGGATCTCAAATGTAACGTAGAAAGCCAAAGTTTTTCCACAATACCTGACGACCATTTATTTTTTGGGCTTCCTTGGCGCAATGGTTAGCGCGTTCGGCTGTTAACCGAAAGGTTGGTGGTTCTAGCCCAACCGGGAGAGGTGTTGTAGGGTCTCAGATGTTACGTAATAAGTCATAACTTATCCACAATACCTGACAACCATTTAATTTCTGAGCTTCCGTGGCTCAATGGTTAGCGCGTTCGGCTGTTAACCAATAGGTTGTTGGTTCGAGCCCATCCGGGAGCGGTGTTGTGAGGTCTCAGATGTAACGTAAAATGTCAGAGTTTTTCCACAACACCTGACGAACATTTAATTTTTGGGCTTCCGTGGCGCAATGATTAGCGCGTACAGCTGTTAATCGAAAGGTTGAAGGTTCGAGCCCACCCGGGAGAGGTGTTGTGGGGTCTCAGATGTTGCGTAAAAAGTCAAAACTTTTCCACAATACGTGACAACCATTTAATTTCTGAGCTTCCGTGGCTCAATGGTTAGCGCGTTCGGCTGTTAACCGATAGGTTGGTGGTTCGAGCCCATCCGGGAGCGATGTTGTGACGTCTCTGATGTGACGTAAAAAGTCAAGGTTTTTCCACAATACCTGAAGACCATTTAATTTTTGGGCTTCCGTGGCGCAATGGTTAGCGCGTTGGGCTGTTAACCAATAGGTTGGTGGTTCGAGCCCATCCGGGAGCGGTGTTGTGAGGTCTCAGATGTAACGTAAAAAGTCAAAGTTTTTTCCACAACACCTGACGAACATTTAATTTTTGGGCTTCCGTGGCGCAATGATTAGCGCGTTCAGCTGTTAATCGAAAGGTTGAAGGTTCGAGCCCACCCGGGAGAGGTGTTGTGGGGTCTCAGATGTAGCGTAAAAAGTCAAAATATTTCCACAATACGTGACAACCATTTAATTTCTGAGCTTCCGTGGCTCAATGGTTAGCGCGTTCGGCTGTTAACCGATAGGTTGGTGGTTCGAGCCCATCAGGGAGCGGTGTTGTGACGTCTCAGATGTGACGTAAAAAGTCAAGGTTTTTCCACAATACCTGAAGACCATTTAATTTTTGGGCTTCCGTGGCGCAATGGTTAGCGCGTTGGGCTGTTAACCAATAGGTTGGTGGTTCGAGCCCATCCGGGAACGGTGTTGTGAGGTCGCAGATGTAACGTAAAAAGTCAAAGATTTTTACACAATACCTGACGAGCATTTAATTTTTGGGCTTCCGTGGCGCAATGATTAGCGCGTTCAGCTGTTAATCGAAAGGTTGAAGGTTCGAGCCCACCCGGGAGAGGTGTTGTGGGGTCTCAGATGTAGCGTAAAAAGTCAAAACTTTTCCACAATACGTGACAACCATTTAATTTCTGAGCTTCCGTGGCTCAATGGTTAGCGCGTTCGGCTGTTAACCAATAGGTTGGTGGTTCGAGCCCATCCGGGAAAGGTGTTGTGAGGTCTCAGATGTGACGTAAAAAGTCAAGGTTTTTAAACAACACCTGACGACCATTTAATTTTTGGGCTTCCGTGGCGCAATGGTTAGCGCGTTCGGCTGTTAACCAATAGGTTGGTGGTTCGAGCCCCTCCGGGAGCGGTGTTGTGAGGTCTCAGATGTAACGTAAAATGTCAGAGTTTTTCCACAATACCTGACGAACATTTAATTTTTGAGCTTCCGTGGCGCAATGATTAGCGCGTTCAGCTGTTAACCGATAGGTTGGTGGTTCGAGCCCATCCGGGAGCGGTGTTGTGACGTCTCAGATGTGACGTAAAAAGTCAAGGTTTTTCCACAATACCTGAAGACCATTTAATTTTTGGGCTTCCGTGGCGCAATGGTTAGCGCGTTGGGCTGTTAACCAATAGGTTGGTGGTTCGAGCCCACCCGGGCGCGGTGTTGTGGGATCTCAAATGTAACGTAGAAAGCCAAAGTTTTTTCACAACACCTGACGAACATTTAATTTTTGGGCTTCCGTGGCGCAATGATTAGCGCGTTCAGCTGTTAATCGAAAGGTTGCAGGTTCGAGCCCACCAAGGAGAGGTGTTGTGGGGTCTCAGATGTAGCGAAAAAAGTCAAAACTTTTCCACAATACGTGACAACCATTTAATTTCTGAGCTTCCGTGGCTCAATGGTTAGCGCGTTCGGCTGTTAACCAATAGGTTGGTGGTTCGAGCCCATCCGGGAGCGGTGTTGTGAGGTCTCAGATGTGACGTAAAAAGTCAAGGTTTTTACACAATACCTGACGAGCATTTAATTTCTGAGCTTGCGTGGCTCAATGGTTAGCGCGTTCGGCTGTTAACCAATAGGTTGGTGGTTCGAGCCCATCCGGGAGCGGTGTTGTGGGATCTCAAATGTAACGTAGAAAACCAAAGTTTTTCCACAATACCTGACGACCATTTAGTTTTTGGGCTTCCGTGGCGCAATGGTTAGCGCGTTCGGTTGTTAACCAATAAGTTGGTGGTTCGAGCCCACCCGGGAGGGGTGATGTGGGATCTCAAATGTAACGTAGAAAGCCAATGTTTTTCCACAATACCTGACGACCATTTATTTTTTGGGCTTCCTTGGCGCAATGGTTAGCGCGTTCGGCTGTTAACCGAAAGGTTGGTGGTTCGCGCCCAACCGGGAGAGGTGTTGTATGGTCTCAGATGTAACGTAATAAGTCATAACTTATCCACAATACCTGACGACCATTTAATTTTTGGGCTTCCGTGGCGCAATGGTTAGCGCGTTCGGCTGTAAACCAATAGGTTGGTGGTTCGAGCCCATCCGGGAGCGGTGTTGTGAGGTCTCAGATGTGACGTAAAAAGTCAAGGTTTTTCCACAATACCTGACGAACATTTAATTTTTGGGCTTCCTTGGCGCAATGGTTAGCGCGTTCGACTGTTAACCGAAAGGTTGGTGGTTCGAGCCCAACCGGGAGAGGTGTTGTAGGGTCTCAGATGTAACGTAATAAGTCATAACTCAGTGCCGTCTTATCCATTGGGCCCGTTGGGCACTGGCCCAGGGGCCCCTTAAGAACAGGGGCCCCATAATTGTCAAATAATACTCATTTTCCATTTCTTGTCAGAAGAAAACCACTAGAAAATATAAACTATTTTCCATCGGTCATTCAGTCTTTTCAATGAAAAATTTGGCCTTCGAACTTGAAAAATGTAAAACTAAAAATCTGAGACCTATAAGATAGTCACCCATTGCCTAGGCTTTTATGTTATCCCTCCTCCCCATGGCCTCACTTCACAACCGCACATCGGCTTATTTATTTAGTTTGAAACCTTCACTTTAAATCAGACTCAGTCTAAACTGTCACTTTGCCCATGCGCAGAGAGAAAACCTGGAATTTTCTCGCTCATTCTCGCTGTTAGGTGGCATGTGGATGTGGGGTACAAGTCTATTTCTTTCCCTGCTGAAAGTAGACAACTCTGTTTAAAATATAATGCCTATTATGAATAAAATTATGGCTGAGATGTTAGACAAACTATAAATAGAGATTATTAGTGATCAAATCAAAAATGAAACACAAGTTGGGAAAACCAAAATATTACCTCTCCGAGTCTAGAAGAGGACTACTTACAAACTTATTTACCCAGATATGGAAATGTTTCTTTTTTTTTATGAGCAAATAGTGAAGTTAAAATTTATGAAATATTAAAGCAGTATACAAAGCATAGCAAATATACTGTAAATCAGACGATATTTTACATCCAATAAGGATATACTTGTACACATTAAAATCATCCGATGGGGGAAAAACGGGAAATGAAGAGATAAAACTTTGGGGGGATATTACCTTTACGTGTTTGTAAAGGCCCAATTTTCTACTCCTCAACTGTATACCCTCTATGTTCAAAGCCATATTCACAACAGGGTTGCCATGTAAACACTATCCTCTCGTTTCACCTCTCTCTCTCGTTTGTCAACATGACTGTTAACGTTACATAACACCAAAGCTAATTTGTGGCCACACACACTGAAGGTAAATGGGCACCATAAAAAGCATGAAAACACGAAGCTATAATCCGATTGCGATCAGACCTTTCTCTGATCTGGGCTGCGTTCAGCAGAGCTCACCAAAAAAGACAGCGGATTTGGAAAACGTTTACCTGTGAGCTCTGTCGTCATAGCTTTTCTCCGGTCATCGGTGTTTTAAAAATGACGCTAGCGCAATAAAGCGTGCAAGGTACCAAGGCTTAACAAAAATTGTATGATAACATATTTTAAGAGATAGATAACAACAACTTTTATAATTAAAATTAGAAACTAACATGTCTCTTAAACTTCTCGCGTGATCAACTTGTTTCACGCTAATTAAATAGCTCTAGTCCCATCATAATCAGCAAGAGCTATTTGTATTAATTCCTCCATGCTTTTTTCGCCAAGCTGAGAACTACGCGTTTTACGTCACGTTATCCAAAAACCCGACTATTTTCCTTGAAGACCGTGCTGGCTCAGCGCTGAGCACCGTGACGTCAAAATTCAATAACAAAATCCCGTTCTGTAGGACACTGCTAACAGCGCTGAGCTCTTCTGAACGCGGCCCAGATTTCCACCATGATTATAAAGTCTAAGCCTAATTATTTAAAAGTGTATTTAACTTTCGGCTCACTCTGAACCGTTAATGTCTCTGTATTACAGAAACGAAAACCAAACCCAAGCGTTTACTTTTTGGTTCGATAGGCCTATTGACAAATAAAAGTTCATTTGACCAATATAGATGCGTTCGTCTTGAAATCACTTTAGAAAAAATTATGCTATAAACAGATGTAGTATAGCTTAAGTAATATATAAACATCGATTTCAAATAATAATAATAAAAAATATTCTTGGCATATCAAAATGAAACAGAGCTTTATAGCTACAAAACCACTAAAGGCATCGAAATTACGAAAAATATTTCCATATATTAATTATACATTATGAGAAAACCAAATATTAAGGTTTTGTAGGATTTTTTCCACAAAACAAAGCGAACTGCTAACGCGGTGCACTAACGGACGGACACACACAGACTAAAACATAGGCTAATTTTTAACTCTTTCCGTTTTAATTTTGAGTTGAGAAACTAGATTATCTTAAATATTAAAATAAATATAATTAATATTAAATATTTTCTTCGTTAGTTGTTCGCCTTATTGAGCGTTACATCGCGTTGATAAAGAACAATTAGACATTCTTGAGAGACTTGACTAATATTGGCGTTTGAAATGAAGCATACTCCGGTTGCTTTGCCTTACTCAAATAGGTAGTATATAAGGGTGTCGATCTACAGCTAAAAGCAAGAACAACCGCAATTGCGAAAACCTTTGGTGGTGATCCCACCCTAGGGAGGCTAGACGTTTCTCGTAACCCTAGCTGATCGCCGCGAATGTCTTAAACCCAACGATGACGATGGAGTAGAAGCCAGGTGTACAGACTGGTGTCCAAGTGGAATGGACGAAGACCAGAAGATGGTGGTGATTAGAAGCCAGGTGTACAGACTGGTGTCCAAGTGGAATGGACGAAGAGAAGAAGATGGTGGTGATTAGAAGCCAGGTGTACAGACTGGTGTCCAAGTGGAATGGACGAAGACCAGAAGATGGTGGTGATTAGAAGCCAGTATGTACAGACTGGTGTCCAAGTGGAATGGACGAAGACCAGAAGATGGTGGTGATTAGAAGCCAGTATGTACAGACTGGTGTCCAAGTGGAATGGACGAAGACCAGAAGATGGTGGTGATTAGAAGCCAGTATGTACAGACTGGTGTCCAAGTGGAATGGACGAAGACCAGAAGATGGTGGTGATTAGAAGCCAGTATGTACAGACTGGTGTAAAAGTGGAATGGACGAAGACCAGAAGATGGTGGTGATTAGAAGCCAGTATGTACAGACTGGTGTCCGTGTGGGATGGACAAAGATCAGAAGATGGTGGTGTGAGAACTCAAGTAGAGGAGCCATTTCCGTGACTTTTGAAAGCAGTTCGGAAATGGCGAACACGTTTGCTCCGATTTGGAAACTGCGAACGCGGTCACGTGTTGTGTAAGTCAATAACAACAGCCACACACACACACACGTCGAAATTAGAACCTCTCCGTGACATACGTCACTCGGAGAGGTAATAATACTTTGAGCGGTGCCCAGAAGATAAAACGAGCTGCGCAGGAGAAAGAGAAAGCTGACAAACTTCGCAAGGTAACATCATGAGAAGTGCTGAGCCTGGTAAAATTACTCTTTCAACAATATCACCGAAGCCCTCAACGACTACCACAGTTCCAACCGACATTGCAGTGGAGTCATCACTTGTTCCTACAACTGATCCAGATGAGGATATTCCACCAGTGGAAGTGCCTAAATGTGAAACGAAAACATCTTCCTTCCAGGAAACAGATGTAGGCTATGGGTAATCGGCAATCCTAACACAGTTGAATGCTGGATTCGAAATGGGCCGACATCTTGTCAGAACCATGAAAAGACCTTTCCAAGATACGCCGAGTGTATAAAGAGGATGGAGATAGCATTAGAATTCCAAGACAAGATATTTGCCAAAAAATGTGTTCAAACGTGAATTACGTAATGGCGATCCAAAAAATGATCGACTTCGATCCAATTCTAAAGGAATTTTCAAGGAAGAAAGTGCACAAATGTTTCTAGCTTTGCGTTCACTATTAAATTTGTAGACTTTCGTTTGAAGGAAATAATAAATATTTTTATTTCTCGATTAATTTGATTTGTATAGGGGATTAGGGGGCCCAATATACTGCACTGCCCAGGGGCCCATATAGCACCAAAGACGGCCCTGTCATAACTTATCCACAATACCTGACAACCATTTAATTTCTGAGCTTCCGTGGCTCAATGGTTAGCGCGTTCGGCTGTTAACCAATAGGTTGGTGGTTCGAGCCCATCCGGAAGCGGTGTTGTGAGGTCTCAGATGTGACGTAAAAAGTCAAGGTTTTTACACAATACCTGACGAGCATTTAATTTTTGGGCTTCCGTGGCGCAACCACCAACCTATTGGTTAACAGCCGAACGCGCTAACCATTGAGCCACGGAAGCCCAAAAATTAAATGTTCGTCAGGTATTGTGGAAAAAATCTGACATTTTACGTTACATCTGAGACCTCACAACACCGCTCCCGGATGGGCTCAAACCACCAACCTATTGGTTAACAGCCGAACGCGCTAACCTTTGAGCCACGGAAGCTCAGAAATTAAATGGTTGTCAGGTATTGTGGATAAGTTATGACTTTTTACGTTACATCTGAGACCCTACAACACCTCTTCCGGTTGGGCTCGAACCACCAACCTTTCGCTTAACAGCCGAACGCGCTAACCATTGCGCCAAGGAAGCCCAAAAATTTTAAGGGTCGTCAGGTATTGTGGCAAAACTTTGGCTTTCTACGTTACATTTGAGATCCCACACCACCGCTCCCGGGTGGGCTCGAACCACCAACCTATTGGTTAACAGCCGAACGCGCTAACCATTGAGCCACGGACGCTCAGGAATTAAATGGTTGTCACGTATTGTGGATAAGTTTTGACTTTTTACGTTACATCTGAGACCTCACAACACCGCTCCCGGATGGGCTCGAACCACCAACCTATTGGTTAACAGCCGAACGCGCTAACCATTGAGCCACGGAAGCCCAAAAATTAAATGGTCGTCAGGTGTTGTGGAAAAAACCTTGACTCTTTACGTCACATCTGAGACGTCACAACACCGCTCCCGGATGGGCTCGAACCACACACCTGTTGGTTAACAACCGAACGCGCTAACCTTTGAGCCACGGAAGCTCAGAAATTAAATGGTTGTCAGGTATTGTGGATAAGTTTGACTTTTTACGTTACATCTGAGACCCTACAACACCTCTTCCGGTTGGGCTCGGACCACCAACCTTTCGGTTAACCGCCGAACGCGCTAACCATTGCGCCAAGGAAGCCCAAAAATTTAATGGTCGTCAGGTATTGTGGCAAAACTTTGGCTTTCTACGTTACATTTGAGATCCCACACCACCGCTCCCGGGTGGGCTCGAACCACCAACCTATTGGTTAACAGCCGAACGCGCTAACCATTGCGCCACGGAAGTCCAAAAATTAAATGGTCGTCAGGTATTGTGGAAAAACTTTGGCTTTCTACGTTACGTTTGAGATCCCACTACGCCGCTCCCGGGTGGGCTCGAACCACTAACCTATTGGTTAACAGCTGAACGCGCTAACCATTGCGCCACGGAAGCCCAAAAATTAAATGCTCGTCAGGTATTGTGTAAAAACCTTGACTTTTTACGTCACATCTGAGACCTCACAACACCGCTCCCGGATGGGCTCGAACCACCAACCTATTGGTTAACAGCTGAACGCGCTATCCATTGCGCCACGGAAGCCCAAAAATTAAATGCTCGTCAGGTATTGTGTAAAAACCTTCACTTTTTACGTCACATCTGAGACCTCACAACACCGCTCCCGGATGGGCTCGAACCACCAATCTATTGGTTAACAGCCGAACGCGCTAACCATTGAGCCACGGAAGCTCAGAAATTAAATGGTTGTCAGGTATTGTGGATAAGTTATGACTAATTAAAGCAAAAAGTATAAAAATAATGGTTTCAGTGAACATATGTTATTAAAAATCGAGGTGCATTTTTATTTATTGTTCAATCGAGATGAAATCACTTTTAATGAGTGTTTTATAGGGAATTAAGCTGAATTCGGTCAAACAATTCTCCAGAAAAAAATGCATTCAAAAGTGTACCGAAAAAATCGCATGTTTTTCTTCTTCAAGATACAAAATCCGTGAGTAGGATTTCTTATTGAAAATTGAATTTTAACAGTTTTTTGAATGAATATCGTTACATTGCTTGAATTAAAGCAAAAAGTATAAAAATAATGGTTTCAGTGAATATATTTGAAAATAGTGAAGAAATACTCAAAATATGCTTCTTTGGCCGTGAAACGTCGATTTTGAAAATGTTATTAAAAATCGAGGTACATTTTTAATTATTGTTCAATCGAGATGAAATCACTTTTAATGAGTGTTTTATAGGGAATTAAGCTGAATTCGGTCAAACATTTCTCCAGAAAAAAATGCATTCAAAAAATTACCGAAAAAATCGCAGGTTTTTCTTCTTCAAGACACAAAATCCGTGAATACGATTTCTTATTGAAAATTGAATTTTAACAGTTTTTTGAATGAATATCGTTACATTGCTTGAATTAAAGCAAAAAGTATAAACATAATGGTTTCAATGAATATATTTGAAAATAGTGAAGAAATACTCAAAGTATGCTTCTTTGGCCGTGAAACGTCGATTTTGAAAATGTTGTTAAAAATCGAGGTAAATTTTTAATTATTGTTCAATCGAGATGAAATCACTTTCAATGAGTGTTTTATAGGGAATTAAGCTGAATTCGGTCAAACATTTCTCCAAAAAAAATGCATTCAAAAGTGTACCGAAAAAATCGCATGTTTTTCTTCTTCAAGATACAAAATCCGTGACAACGATTTCTTATTGAAAAATTGAATTTTAACAGTTTTTTGATTGAATATCGTTACATTTGCTTGAATTAAAGCAAAAAGTATAAAAATAATGGTTTCAGTGAACATATTTGAAAATAGTGAAGAAATACTCAAAGTATGCTTCTTTGGCCTTGAAACATCGATTTTGAAATTGTTTGAGATCCCACATCACCGCTCCCGGGTGGGCTCAAACCACCAACCTATTGGTTAACAGCCGAATGCGCTAACCATTGAGCCACGGAAGCTCAGAAATTAAATGGTTGTCAGGTATTGTGGATAAGTTATGACTTATTACGTTACATCTGAGACCCTACAACACCTCTCCCGGTTGGGCGCGAACCACCAACCTTTCGGTTAACAGCCGAACGCGCTAACCATTGCGCCAAGGAAGCCCAAAAAATAAATGGTCGTCAGGTATTGTGGAAAAACATTGGCTTTCTACGTTACATTTGAGATCCCACATCACCCCTCCCGGGTGGGCTCGAACCACCAACCTATTGGTTAACAACCGAACGCGCTAACCATTGCGCCACGGAAGCCCAAAAACTAAATGGTCGTCAGGTATTGTGGAAAAACTTTGGTTTTCTACGTTACATGTGAGATCCCACAACACCGCTCCCGGGTGGGCTCAAAACACCAACCTATTGGTTAACAGCTGAACGCGCTAACCATTGCGCCACGGAAGCCCAAAAATTAAATGCTCGTCAGGTATTGTGTAAAAACCTTGAATTTTTACGTCACATCTGAGACCTCACAACACCGCTCCCGGATGGGCTCGAACCACCAACCTATTGGTTAACAGCCGAACGAGCTAACCATTGAGCCACGCAAGCTCCCAGCCGAACGCGCTAACCATTGCGCCACGGAAGCACAAAAGTTAAATGCTCGTCAGGTATTGTGTAAAAACCTTGACTTTTTACGTCACATCTGAGACCTCACAACACCGCTCCCGGATGGGCTCGAACCACCAACCTATTGGTTAACAGCCGAACGCGCTAACCATTGCGCCACGGAAGCCCAAAAGTTAAATGCTCGTTAGGTATTGTGTAAAAACCTTGACTTTTTACGTCACATCTGAGACCTCACAACACCGCTCCCGGATGGGCTCGAACCACCAACCTATTGGTTAACAGCCGAACGCGCTAACCATTGCGCCACGGAAGCCCAAAAGTTAAATGCTCGTTAGGTATTGTGTAAAAACCTTGACTTTTTACGTCACATCTGAGACCTCACAACACCGCTCCCGGATGGGCTCGAACCACCAACCTATTGGTTAACAGCCGAACGCGCTAACCATTGCGCCACGGAAGCCCAAAAGTTAAATGCTCGTCAGGTATTATGTAAAAACCTTGACTTTTTACGTCACATCTGAGACCTCACAACACCGCTCCCGGATGGGGTCGAACCACCAACCTATTGGTTAACAGCCGAACGCGCTAACTATTGCGCCACGGAAGCCCAAAAATTAAATGGTCGTCAGGTATTGTGGAAAAACTTTGGCTTTCTACGTTACATTTGAGATCACACAACACCGCTCCCGGATGGGCTCGAACCACCAACCTATTGTTTAACAGCCGAACGCGCTAACCATTGATCCACGGAAGCTCAGAAATTAAATGGTTGTCAGGTATTGTGGAAAAACTTTGGCTTTCTACGTTACATTTGAGACCCCACAACACCTTTCCCGGGTGGGCTCGAACCACCAACCTTTCGATTAACAGCTGAACGCGCTAACCATTGCGCCACGGAAGCCCAAAAATTAAATGCTCGTCAGGTATTGTGTAAAAACCTTGACTTTTTACGTCACATCTGAGACCTCACAACACCGCTCCCGGATGGGCTCGAACCACCAACCTATTGGTTAACAGCCGAACGCGCTAACCATTGCGCCACGGAAGCCCAAAAGTTAAATGCTCGTCAGGTATTGTGTAAAAACCTTGACTTTTTACGTCAAATCTGAGACCTCACAACACCGCTCCCGGATGGGGTCGAACCACCAACCTATTGGTTCACAGCCGAACGCGCTAACCATTGCGCCACGGAAGCCCAAAAATTAAATGGTCGTCATTTATTGTGCAAAAACTTTGGCTTTCTACGTTACATTTGAGATCCCACAACACCGCTCCCGGATGGGCTCGAACCACCAACCTATTGGTTAACAGCCGAACGTGCTAACCATTGCGCCACGGAAGCCCAAAAATTAAATGGTCGTCAGGTATTGTGGAAAAACTTTGGCTTTCTACGTTACATTTGAGATCACACAACACCGCTCCCGGGTGGGCTCGAACCACCAACCTATTGGTTAACAGCCGAACGCGCTAACCATTGCGCCACGGAAGCCAAGAAATTAAAAGGTTGTCAGGTATTGTGGAAAAGTTTTGACTTTTCACGCTACGTCTGAGACCCCACAACACCTCTCTCGGGTGGGCTCGAACCACCAACCTTTTGAATAACAGCTGAGCGCGCTAAACCATTGCGCCACGGAAGCCCAAATATTAAATGGTCGTCAGGTATTGTGGAAAAACCTTGACTTCTTACGTCACATCTGAGACCTCACAACACCGCTCCCGGGTGGGCTCGAACCTTCAACCTTTTGTCAGGTACGCCACAAGAAATAATGAAGAGATTCCCTGATGTTTTTGACACGGTAGGAAAACTCCCGGGACAACATCACATGAAACTTCGCCCGGATGCGATCCCAACAAGAACACCAGCCCGCAAAATCCCGATCCAACTGATTCCACGGGTTGAAGCCGAAATACAACGCATGGTCGCTGCTCAGGTCATAGTTCCTGTCACCGAACACACAGAATGGCTTCATCCAATGGTAGTGGTTCCCAAACCAGGCAATGACATCCGCATTTGTTTGGATCCGCGCAATTTGAACAAGGCACTATTAAGAGAACACTATCCCATGCCAACATCCCAACAAATCTTCTCTGAGTTATCTGACGCCCAAGTTTTCACCGCATTGGATGCCAAATCGGCCTTTTGGCAAATCGAACTTACACCAGAGAGCTCTCGAATGTGCACCTTTGCAACGCCATTTGGAAATTTCCGATTCACGCGTCTACCCTACGGGATATCCACTGCTTCTGAATACTGCCAAAGGATAATGAATTCTATATTTGGCGATATACCTCGAACACGAATTGCCACAGACGACTTCCTTATACACGGTTCAAACGAAGCAGAACACAACAAAATCCTATATACAGTATTGGAACGGGCGCAAAGAAAAGGACTGATGTTTAATTCCAAAAAGATCCAACTAGCCGTTACCCGCATCAAATATCTCGGTCATATCATATCTCCCAAGGGCGTCGAAACTGATCCGGAGAAGGTTGGAGCGATCAGAGAACTACCACCACCAGCGGACAAACCGGCACTACTAAGATTTCTGGGCATGGTTAACTTCATGGCAAATTATATTTCTGGATATTCCGAACGAACTGCTCCCCTACGGCCTCTTCTCAAGCAAGACACAGTATTTCGATGGGACGAAACCCACCAAGACGCTTATGACGACTTGAAACAAGCCATCACTTAAGCGCCAGTGTTAACATTTTACAATCCCAAACTACATAACACTGTATCCGTCGACGCTAGTCAACATGGAATTGGTGCCGTACTTCTGCAGCAAGGCAAACCTATTGAATACGCGTCGATGACCTTTACATCCGCACAAACGCGCTACGCTCAAATTGAAAAGGAGCTGCTCGCCATATTATATGCATGCGAACACTTTCATTATTATGTGGCAGCCGCCCCACTAACAGTGCAGACAGACCACAAGCCGCTGCTTGTCATTATCCGGAAGCCGTTCCATCTTCTCTCTCCAAGGCTCCAGCGCCTAACATTGCGGTTGGCGCGGTATGACCCGACATTAATTTATGTTCCTGGTACCAAGCTTTTCATCGCTGACGCCCTCTCGAGAGTACCACAACCCAACTGCACAATGACAACGGACTTTTTGGAAGGTCCCGCTGCAACAATATATACTCTGACCACTCTTTCTATGACCGACTCCGCAAGTTCCAACACGCAACAAATCAAGATCCTGACCTGCAACAGATTCAAAGCTACGTGGAAAATGGCTGGCCCTTGCATCACAAGTCAATCCGTCTTCCTGGCGTAAGGGCATTCTGGGCACTACAGGAGGAAATACACTCACAGAACGGACTCCTATACAGAGGCGATCGTCTGTTGGTTCCGGCAATATTACAAGGAGACACTATGAAGCAGATACACGCCATACATCAAGGTGTTACAGCTTGTCTCGCAAAAGCCAAAATGAATGTATACTGGCCGACAATGACTGCCGACATTACCAGATTTATAGCAAATTGCCCCGTTTGCAAGGAAAGAGAACGCGCAAACACTGCGATGCCTTTACATCCCTTGACAATTCCACCACATCCATGGCACACGGTCTCGTCTGATCTGTTCAAATTCCGCTCTAAAAACTATATTCTTCTGATTGACCACTTTTCGAAATATGTAGAAGCCCAAGAATTGACAACTACGAATGCTGAAGCTGTCATCAAGTTCCTAACACCAAATTTTGCCCGCCATGGCATTCCAAGACGTTTTCAGTCGGACAATGGACCACCCTACTCCTCATACATGTTTACGAAATTTCTCGAAAAATGGGGCGTGGAACAAATCACATCGAGTCCTTATCACCCGCAAAGTAATGGATTAGCAGAGCGCATGGTCCAAACGCTAAAGAGCTACCTAGCTAAATCGCAACCTGAAGGCAAAGACCTCAATCAAATCTTGCTAGAATACCGGACGACTCCATTGGAAAATCTTCTCACACCTGCAGAAATGCTAATGGGGAGAAAACTTCGTAGTCGCATCACAATGAATGACGCATCACTCAACCCGAATTTTCCGACACAAGAAATCATATCTGGACTACAACACAGACAGTTCACCATGCAAAGACATGCTGACACAAAACCGCATAGAAATCTACGTCCACTCGAGATAGGGGAGAAAGTCTGGTACTTCGTGGGAACACGTTCTTAGAAACCAGCAATAATACTCCAAAAAGCTACCTCCCCAGATTCCTACATCATAGAAACGGAACAAAATCAAATTTTCCGGCGATCAAGAATTCACCTTCGCCCTCAAATTCAACGAAAACCCGACAATCAAAATAAGCCAGAAATTCCGAGAAGGATTAACGCACAAAGATTTCAAAACAACTCATGTGCTAACCTCCTTGAAGAAGCTTTCAACAAAACCCCTAAAGTGGCTCATTATGCGTACAAACCTGTCGCTGTGACAGAGACGACGTCTCCGAGATCTTCCAGTGCATTGACAGATCACTCCCA
Source organism: Phalangium opilio (assembly GCF_054372755.1). Taxonomy (NCBI): domain Eukaryota; kingdom Metazoa; phylum Arthropoda; class Arachnida; order Opiliones; family Phalangiidae; genus Phalangium; species Phalangium opilio. The sequence continues at coordinate 6,755,713 of NW_028324255.1, forward strand.
GCGATCATCTATCCTACCTAATCTTCCTGATATCCATGAATTAGATGCTAACCACCCTTTAGAATCACACATCGTGAACCCATCAAGACAATCCCTGCAAGAGACGTCAACACGTGATGAAACCGGGCCAAGGATGATCCCACAACAAACTGCTCTAATAAAATCTCGACCACCAACCGTACCACCTTTCCCACAAACAATTGTCAAGACACCCACTTCATCGTATGGACGACCATTGAAAACCCCGGCGTGGTTCTCACCTGCATAGACCGTATAAAAAAAAAAAAAAGCTTGTTGTATAATGTAAAAAACTATGTTAGTTAAAAAAATATTTTATCTATTGGCATAAGATAAAACAAGAGTGAAACCGAGTCTTCCTTATCGGTAGATATATTTCAAGGAAGCACTTCTCTTAAGATCAGCTACCATGTAACAACGCGTACTTTTTATCGTGACAAATAAATCTTTTATTATGCACAAACGTTTATTAAGATAATCAAATAGAAAACTACAACAATTATAAAAAAAACTTCGCGGTTTCGAACCTGTGGCCTTCCGGGAGTGAGGCGGATGCGATAACCGCAACACTAAAGATATGTTATTATTTTTAATCGAAAGAACAGGGTCAAGTAATTAAGCAATACGTGAACAAACAAACCCCTCCATAGAAAATGCATTAGACTATACTTTGCAGGCTCGTACCTCTGTGTCTACTGTAGATACGGGGATGTCCTTTGAGTATGTTATAGTCCAATTTTTCCCCCATCTAACCATACTAAAAACATTGAGCTACGACAAACAGGGGCCGAGTAATTAAGCTAAACGTAAACAAACAACCCGTCCATAGGAAATGCATTAGACTATACTTTGCAGGCCCATAACTCTGTGTCTACTAGAGATACGGGGATGTCCTTAGGATATGTTATAGTCCAAATTGTCCCCCATCTAACCATACTAAAAACATTGAGCTACGACAAACAGGGGCCGAGATATTAAGCAAAATGTTCGTCAACTTTGGTATCGTCTCACTTATTTTTATTATGTTACTTATGATTTTTGCACTAAACTTTGGAGGCTCATAACTCTTGTTCTACAAGAGATACTGGGATCTCGTTTGGATATGTTATAGTACTCTTTGCTCCCCATACAAGGATACTTTAAACTTGAGGCTACCGCAATATCGTCGTCAACTTACTTTTTGTCTCACTTATTGTTAGAAGGTTACTTTTGATTTTTGAAAAAAAACTTTGCAGGCTCGTAACTCTGTTTCTACTGGAGATACGGGGATGTCCTTTGAGTATGTTATAGACCAATTTGTCCCCCATCTAGCCATACTAAGAATTAGGGCTACGACAAACAGTAGTCGAGTAATTAAGCCAATCGTAAACAAACAAACCCCTCCATAGGAAATATATTAGACTAAATTCTGGAGGCTCGTAACTCTGGTTCTACCAGAGATACGGGGATGTAAATAATGTGACCTTGACACAAATGTTCGGATAATTATAAAGGTCTTTGCATGTTCCAAGCAAAAAAACAAAACTTCGCGGTTTCGAACATGTGGCCTTCCGGGAGTGAGGCGGATGCGATAACCGCTACACTAAAGATATGTTATTATTTTTAATCGAAAGAACAGGGTCAAGTAATTAAGCAATACGTTAACAAACAAACCCCTCCATAGAAAATGCATTAGACTATATTTTGCAGGCCCATAACTCTGTGTCTACTAGAGATATCGGGATGTCCTTAGGATATGTTATAGTCCAATTTGTCCCCCATCTAAACATCCTAAAAACATTGAGCTACGACAAACAGGGACCGAGTAATTAAGCTAAACGTAAACAAACAACCCCTCCATAGGAAATGCATTAGACTATACTTTGCAGGCCCATTACTCTGTGTCTACTAGAGATACGGGGATGTCCTTAGGATATGTTATAGTCCAATTTGTCCCCCATCTAACCATACTAAAAACTTTGGGCTACGACAAACAGGGGCCGAGTAATTAAGCTAAACGTAAACAAACAACCCCTCCATAGGAAATGCATTAGACTATACTTTGCAGGCTCGTAACTCTGTTTCTACTGGAGATACGGGGATGTCCTTTGAGAATGTTTTAGTCCAATTTGTCCCCCATCTAACTATACTAAAAACATTGAGCTACGACAAACAGGGGCCGAGATATTAAGCAAAATGTTCGTCAATTTTGGTATCGTCTCACTTATTTTTATTATGTTACTTATGATTTTTGCACTAAATTTTAGAAGCTCATAACTCTTGTTCTACAAGAGATACTGGGATCTCCTTTGGATATGTTATAGTACTCTTTGCTCCCCATACAACGATACTTTAAACTTGAGGCTACCTGAATATCGTCGTCAACTTATTTTTTGTCTCACTTATTGTTAGAATGTTACTTTTGATTTTTGAAAATAAACTTTGCAGGCTCGTAACTCTGTTTCTACTGGAGATACGGGGATGTCCTTTGAGTATGTTATAGACCAATTTGTCCCCCATCTAGCCATACTAAGAATTAGGGCTACGACAAACAGTAGTCGAGTAATTAAGCTAATCGTAAACAAACAAACCCCTCCATAGGAAATACATTAGACTTAATTCTGGAGGCTCGTAACTCTGGTTCTACCAGAGATACGGGGATGTAAATAATGTGACCTTGACACAAATGTTCGGATAATTATAAAGGTCTTTGCATGTTCCAAGCAAAAAAAAAAAACTTCGCGGTTTCGAACCTGTGGCCTTCCGGGAGTGAGGCGGATGCGATAACCGCTACACTAAAGATATGTAATTATTTTTAATCGAAGGAACAGGGTCAAGTAATTAAGCAATACATGAACAAACAAACCCCTCCATAGAAAATGCATTAGACTATACTTTGCAGGCTCGTAACTCTGTTTCCACTGGAGATACGGGGATGTCCTTTGAGTATGTTATAGTCCAATTTGTCCCCCATCTAACCATACTAAAAACATTGAGCTACGACAAACAGGGGCCGAGTAATTAAGCTAAACGTAAACAAACAACCCGTCCATAGGAAATGCATTAGACTATACTTTGCAGGCCCATAACTCTGTGTCTACTAGAGATACGGGGATGTCCTTTGAGTGTGTTTTATTCCAATTTGTCCCCCATCTAACCATACTAAAAACATTGAGCTACGACAAACAGGGGCCGAGATATTAAGCAAAATGTTCGTCAACTTTGGTATCGTCTCACTTATTTTTATTATGTTACTTATGATTTTTGCACTAAACTTTAGAGGCTCATAACTCTTGTTCTACAAGAGATACTGGGATCTCCTTTGGATATATCATAGTACTCTTTGCTCCCCATACAAGGATACTTTAAACTTGAGGCTACCTGAATATCGTCGTCAACTTATTTTTTGTCTCACTTATTGTTAGAAGGTTACTTTTGATTTTTGAAAATAAACTTTGCAGGCTCGTAACTCTGTTTCTACTGGAGATACGGGGATGTCCTTTGAGTATGTTATAGACCAATTTGTCCCCCATCTAGCCATACTAAGAATTAGGGCTACGACAAACAGTAGTCGAGTAATTAAGCTAATCGTAAACAAACAAACCCCTCCATAGGAAATACATTAGACTAAATTCTGGAGGCTCGTAACTCTGGTTCTACCAGAGATACGGGGATGTAAATAATGTGACCTTGACACAAATGTTCGGATAATTATAAAGGTCTTTGCATGTTCCAAGCAAAAAAAAAAAAATTCGCGGTTTCGAACCTGTGGCCTTGCGGGAGTGAGGCGGATGCGATAACCGCTACACTAAAGATATGTTATTATTTTTAATCGAAAGAACAGGTTCAAGTAATTAAGCAATACGTGAACAAACAAACCCCTCCATAGAAAATGCATTAGACTATACTTTGCAGGCTCGTAACTCTGTTTCTACTGGAGATACGGGGATGTCCTTTGAGTATGTTATAGTCCAATTTGTCCCCCATCTAACCATACTAAAAACATTGAGCTACGACAAACAGGGGCCGAGTAATTAAGCTAAACGTAAACAAACAACCCCTCCATAGGAAATGCATTAGACTATACTTTGTAGGCCCATAACTCTGTGTCTACTAGAGACACGGGGATGTCCTTAGGATATGATATAGTCCATTTTGTCCCCCATCTAACCATACTAAAAACTTTGGGCTACGAGAAACAGGGGCCGAGTAATTAAGCTAAACGTAAACAAACAACCCGTCCATAGCAAATGCATTAGACTATACTTTGCAGGCCCATAACTCTGTGTCTACTTGAGATACGGGGATGTCCTTAGGATATGTTATAGTCCAAATTGTCCCCCATCTAACCATACTAAAAACATTGAGCTAGGACAAACAGGGTTCGAGATATTAAGCAAAATGTTCGTCAACTTTGGTATCGTCTCACTTATTTTTATTATGTTACTTATGATTTTCGCACTAAACTTTGGAGGCTCATAACTCTTGTTCTACAAGAGATACTGGGATCTCCTTTGGATATGTTATAGTACTCTTTGCTCCCCATACAAGGATACTTTAAACTTGAGGCTACCTCAATATCGTCGTCAACTTATTTTTTGTCTCACTTATTGTTAGAAGGTTACTTTTGATTTTTGAAAATAAACTTTGCAGGCTCGTAACTCTGTTTCTACTGGAGATACGGGGATGTCCTTTGAGTATGTTATAGACCAATTTGTCCCTCATCTAGCCATACTAAGAATTAGGGCTACGACAAACAGTAGTCGAGTAATTAAGCTAATCGTAAACAAACAAACCCCTCCATAGGAAATACATTAGACTAAATTCTGGAGGCTCGTAACTCTGGTTCTACCAGAGATACGGGGATGTAAATAATGTGACCTTGACACAAATGTTCAGATAATTATAAAAAAAACTTCGCGGTTTCGAACCTGTGGCCTTCCGGGAGTGAGGCGGATGCGATAACCGCTACACTAAAGATATGTTATTATTTTTAATCGAAAGAACAGGGTCAAGTAATTAAGCAATACATTAACAAACAAACCCCTCAATAGAAAATGCATTAGACCATACTTTGCAGGCCCATAACTCTGTGTCTACTAGAGATACCGGGATGTCGATAGGATATGTTATAGTCCAATTTGTCCCCCATCTAACCATACTAAAAACATTGAGCTACGACAAACAGGGGCCGAGTAATTAAGCTAAACGTAAACAAACAACCCCTCCATAGGAAATGCATTAGACTATACTTTGCAGGCTCGTAACTCTGTTTCTACTGGAGATACGGGGATGTCCTTTGAGTATGTTTTATTCCAATTTGTCCCCCATCTAACCATACTAAAAACATTGAGCTACGACAAACAGGGGCCGAGATATTAAGCAAAATGTTCGTCAACTTTGGTATCGTCTCACTTATTTTTATTATGTTACTTATGATTTTTGCACTAAACTTTGGAGGCTCATAACTCTTGTTCTACAAGAGATACTGGGATCTCCTTTGGATATGTCATAGTACTCTTTGCTCCCCATACAAGGATACTTTAAACTTGAGGCTACCTGAATATCGTCGTCAACTTATTTTTTGTCTCACTTATTGTTAGAAGGTTACTTTTGATTTTTGAAAATAAACTTTGCAGGCTCGTAACTCTGTTTCTACTGGAGATACGGGGATGTCCTTTGAGTATGTTATAGACCAATTTGTCCCCCATCTAGCCATACTAAGAATTAGGGCTACGACAAACAGTAGTCGAGTAATTAAGCTAATGGTAAACAAACAAACCCCTCCATAGGAAATACATTAGACTAAATTCTGGAGGCTCGTAACTCTGGTTCTACCAGAGATACGGGGATGTAAATAATGTGACCTTGACACAAATGTTCGGATAATTATAAAGGTCTTTGCATGTTCCAAGCAAAAAAAAAAAAAAAACTTCGCGGTCTCGAACCTGTGGCCTTCCGGGAGTGAGGCGGATGCGATAACCGCTACACTAAAGATATGTTATTATTTTAAATCGAAGGAACAGGGTCAAGTAATTAAGCAATACGTGAACAAACAAACCCCTCCATAGAAAATGCATTAGACTATATTTTGCAGGCTCGTAACTCTGTTTCTACTGGAGATACGGGGATGTCCTTTGAGTATGTTATAGACCAATTTGTCCTCCATCTAGCCATACTAAGAATTAGGGCTACGACAAACAGTAGTCGAGTAATTAAGCTAATCGTAAACAAACCTACCCCTCCATAGGAAATACATTAGACTAAATTCTGGAGGCTCGTAACTCTGGTTCTACCAGAGATACGGGGATGTAAATAATGTGACCTTGACACAAATGTTCGGATAATTATAAAGGTCTTTGCATGTTCCAAGCAAAAAAACAAAACTTCGCGGTTTCGAACCTGTGGCCTGCCGGGAGTGAGTCGGATGCGATAACCGCTACACTAAAGATATGTTATTATTTTTAATCGAAAGAACAGGGTCAAGTAATTAAGCAATACGTTAACAAACAAACCCCTCCATAGAAAATGCATTAGACTATACTTTGCAGGCCCATAACTCTGTGTCTACTAGAGATACCGGGATGTCCTTAGGATATGTTATAGTCCAATTTGTCCCCCATCTAACCATAGTAAAAACATTGAGCTACGACAAACAGGGGCCGAGTAATTAAGCTAAACGTAAACAAACAACCCCTCCATAGGAAATGCATTAGACTATACTTTGCAGGCTCGTAACTCTGTTTCTACTGGAGATACGGGGATGTCCTTTGAGTATGTTATTGTCCAATTTGTCCCCCATCTAACCATACTAAAAACATTGAGCTACGACAAACAAGGGCCGAGATATTAAGCAAAATGTTCGTCAACTTTGGTATCGTCTCACTTATTTTTATTATGTTACTTATGATTTTTTCACTAAATTTTGGAGGCTCATAACTCTTGTTCTACAAGAGATACTGGGATCTCCTTTGGATATGTTATAGTACTCTTTGCTCCCCATACAAGGATACTTTAAACTTGAGGCTACCTCAATATCGTCGTCAACTTATTTTCTGTCTCACTTATTGTTAGAAGGTTACTTTTGATTTTTGAAAAAAAACTTTGCAGGCTCGTAACTCTGTTTCTACTGGAGATACGGGGATGTCCTTTGAGTATGTTATAGACCAATTTGTCCCCCATCTAGCCATACTAAGAATTAGGGCTACGACAAACAGTAGTCGAGTAATTAAGCAAATCGTAAACAAACAAACCCCTCCATAGGAAATACAATAGACTAAATTCTGGAGGCTCGTAACTCTGGTTCTACCAGAGATACGGGGATGTAAATAATGTGACCTTGACACAAATGTTCGGATAATTATAAAAAAAACTTCGCGGTTTCGAACCTGTGGCCTTCCGGAAGTGGGGCGGATGCGATAACCGCTACACTAAAGATATGTTATTATTTTTAATCGAAAGAACAGGGTCAAGTAATTAAGCAATACATGAACAAACAAACCCCTCCATAGAAAATGCATTAGACTATACTTTGCAGGCTCGTAACTCTGTTTCTACTGTAGATACGGCCATGTCCTTTGAGTATGTTATATTCCAATTTGTCCCCCATATAACCATACTAAAAACATTGAGCTACGACAAACAGGGGCCGAGTAATTAAGCTAAACGTAAACAAACAACCCGTCCAAAGGAAATGCATTAGACTATGCTTTGCAGGCCCATAACTCTGTGTCTACTAGAGATACGGGGATGTCCTTAGGATATGTTATAGTCCAAATTGTCCCCCATCTAACCATACTAAAAACATTGAGCTACGACAAACAGGGGCCGAGATGTTAAGCAAAATGTTCGTCAACTTTGGTATCGTCTCACTTATTTTTATTATGTTACTTATGATTTTTGCACTAAACTTTGGAGGCTCATAACTCTTGTTCTACAAGAGATACTGGGATCTCCTTTGGATATGTTATAGTACTCTTTGCTCCCCATACAAGGATACTTTAAACTTGAGGCTACCTCAATATCGTCGTCAACTTATTTTCTGTCTCACTTATTGTTAGAAGGTTACTTTTGATTTTTGAAAAAAAACTTTGCAGGCTCGTAACTCTGTTTCTACTGGAGATACGGGGATGTCCTTTGAGTATGTTATAGACCAATTTGTCCCCCATCTAGCCATACTAAGAATTAGGGCTACGACAAACAGTAGTCGAGTAATTAAGCAAATCGTAAACAAACAAACCCCTCCATAGGAAATACAATAGACTAAATTCTGGAGGCTCGTAACTCTGGTTCTACCAGAGATACGGGGATGTAAATAATGTGACCTTGACACAAATGTTCGGATAATTATAAAGTTCTTTGCATGTTCCAAGCAAAAAAAAAACTTCGCGGTTTCGAACCTGTGGCCTTCCGGGAGTGAGGCGGATGCGATAACCGCTACACTAAAGATATGCTATTATTTTTAATCGAAAGAACAGGGTCAAGTAATTAAGCAATACGTGAACAAACAAACCCCTCCATAGAAAATGCATTAGACTATACTTTGCATTGCCATAACTCTGTGTCTACTAGAGATACCGGGATGTCCTTAGGATATGTTATAGTCTAATTTGTCCTTCATCTAACCATACTAAAAACTTTGGGCTACGACAAACAGGGGCCGAGTACTTAAGCAAAACGTAAAGAAACAAACCTCCTCCATAGGAAATGAGTTAGACTATACTTTGCAATCTCGTAACTCTGTTTCTACTGGAGATACGGGGATGTCCTTTGAGTATTTTATAGTCCAATTTGTCCCCCATCTAACCATACTAAAAACATTGAGCTACGACAAACAGGGGCCGAGTAATTAAGCTAAACGTAAACAAACAACCCGTCCATAGGAAATGCATTAGACTATACTTTGCAGGCCCATACCTCTGTGTCTACAAGAGATACGGGGATGTCCTTAGGATATGATATAGTTAAAATTGTCCCCCATCTAACCATACTAAAAACATTGAGCTACGACAAACAGGGGCCGAGATATTAAGCAAAATGTTCGTCAACTTTGGTATCGTCTCACTTATTTTTATTATGTTACTTATGATTTTTGCACTAAACTTTGGAGGCTAATAACTCTTGTTCTACAAGAGATACTGGGATCTCCTTTGGATATGTTATAGTACTCTTTGCTCCCCATACAAGGATACTTTAAACTTGAGGCTACCTCAATATCGTCGTCAACTTATTTTTTGTCTCACTTATTGTTAGAAGGTTACTTTTGATTTTTGAAAATAAACTTTGCAGGCTCGTAACTCTGGTTCTACCAGAGATACGGGGATGTAAATAATGTGACCTTGACACAAATGTTCGGATAATTATAAAGTTCTTTGCATGTTCCAAGCAAAAAAAAAAACTTCGCGGTTTCGAACCTGTGGCCTTCCGGGAGTGAGGCGGATCCGATAACCGCTACACTAAAGATATGCTATTATTTTTAATCGAAAGAACAGGGTCAAGTAAGTAAGCAATACGTGAACAAACAAACCCCTCCATAGAAAATGCATTAGACTATACTTTGCAGGGCCATAACTCTGTGTCTACTAGAGATACCGGGATGTCCTTAGGATATGTTATAGTCCAATTTGTCCTTCATCTAACCATACTAAAAACTTTGGGCTACGACAAACAGGGGCCGAGTACTTAAGCAAAACGTAAAGAAACAAACCTCCTCCATAGGAAATGAGTTAGACTATACTTTGCAGGCTCGTAACTCTGTTTCTACTGGAGATACGGGGATGTCCTTTGAGTATTTTATAGTCCAATTTGTCCCCCATCTAACCATACTAAAAACATTGAGCTACGACAAACAGGGGCCGAGTAATTAAGCTAAACGTAAACAAACAACCCGTCCATAGGAAATGCATTAGACTATACTTTGCAGGCCCATACCTCTGTGTCTACAAGAGATACGGGGATGTCCTTAGGATATGATATAGTTAAAATTGTCCCCCATCTAACCATACTAAAAACATTGAGCTACGACAAACAGGGGCCGAGATATTAAGCAAAATGTTCGTCAACTTTGGTATCGTCTCACTTATTTTTATTATGTTACTTATGATTTTTGCACTAAACTTTGGAGGCTAATAACTCTTGTTCTACAAGAGATACTGGGATCTCCTTTGGATATGTTATAGTACTCTTTGCTCCCCATACAAGGATACTTTAAACTTGAGGCTACCTCAATATCGTCGTCAACTTATTTTTTGTCTCACTTATTGTTAGAAGGTTACTTTTGATTTTTGAAAATAAACTTTGCAGCCTCGTAACTCTGGTTCTACCAGAGATACGGGGATGTAAATAATGTGACCTTGACACAAATGTTCGGATAATTATAAAGGTCTTTGCATGTTCCAAGCAAAAAAAAAACTTCGCGGTTTCGAACCTGTGGCCTTCCGGGAGTGAGGCGGATGCGATAACCGCTACACTAAAGATATGCTATTATTTTTAATCGAAAGAACAGGGTCAAGTAATTAAGCAATACGTGAACAAACAAACCCCTCCATAGAAAATGCATTAGACTATACTTTGCAGGCTCGTAACTCTGTGTCTACTGGAGATACGGGGATGTCCTTTGAGTATGTTATAGTCCAATTTGCCCCCATCTAACCATAGTAAAAACATTGAGCTACGACAAACAGTAGTCGAGTATTTAAGCTAATCGTAAACAAACAAACCCCTCTATAGGAAATGCATTAGACTATACTTTGCAGGCCCATAACTCTGTGTCTACTAGAGATACGGGGATGTCCTTAGGATATGTTATAGTCCAAATTGTCCTTCATCTAACCATACTAAAAACTTTGGGCTACGACAAACAGGGGCCGAGTACTTAAGCAAAACGTAACGAAACAAACCCACTCCATAGGAAATGCATTAGACTATACTTTGCAGGCTCGTAACTCTGTTTCTACTGGAGATACGGGGATGTCCTATGAGTATGTTATAGTCCAATTTGTCCCCCATCTAACCATACTAAAAATAATGAGCTACGACAAACAGGGGCCGAGTAATTAAGCTAAACGTAAACAAACAACCCGTCCATAGGAAATGCATTAGACTATATTTTGCAGGCCCATAACTCTGTGTCTACTAGAGATACGGGGATGTCCTTAGGAAATGTTATAGTCCAAATTGTCCTCCATCTAACCATACTAAAAACATTGAGCTAAGACAAACAAGGGCCGAGATATTAAGCAAAATGTTCGTCAACTTTGGTATCTTCTCACTTATTTTTATTATGTTACTTATGATTTTTGCACTAAACTTTGGAGGCTCATAACTCTTGTTCTACAAGAGATACTGGGATCTCCTTTGGATATGTTATAGTACTCTTTGCTCCCCATACAAGGATACTTTAAACTTGAGGCTACCTCAATATCGTCGTCAACTTATTTTTTGTCTCACTTATTGTTAGAAGGTTACTTTTGATTTTAGAAAATAAACTTTGCAGGCTCGTAACTCTGGTTCTACCAGAGATACGGGGATGTAAATAATGTGACCTTGACACAAATGTTCGGATAATTATAAAGGTCTTTGCATGTTCCAAGCAAAAAAAAAAAAACTTCGCGGTTTCGAACCTGTGGCCTTCCGGGAGTGAGGCGGATGCGATAACCGCTACACTAAAGATATGTTATTATTTTTAATGGAAAGAACAGGGTCAAGTAATTAAGCACTACGTGAACAAACAAACCCCTCCATAGAAAATGCATTAGACTATACTTTGCAGGCTCGTAACTCTGTTTCTACTGTAGATAAGGCGATGTCCTTTGAGTATGTTATATTCCAATTTGTCCCCCATCTAACCAAACTAAAAACATTGAGCTAAGACAAACAGGGGCCGAGTAATTAAGCTAAACCTAAACAAACAACCCGTCCAAAGGAAATGCATTAGACTATGCTTTGCAGGCCCATAACTCTGTGTCTACTAGAGATACGGGGATGTCCTTAGGATTTGTTACAGTCCAAATTGTCCTTCATCTAACCATACTAAAAACTTTGGGCTACGACAAACAGGGGCCGAGTACTTAAGCAAAACGTAACGAAACAAACCCCCTCCATAGGAAATGCATTAGACTATACTTTGCAGGCTCGTAACTCTGTTTCTACTGGAGATACGGGGATGTCCTATGAGTATGTTATAGTCCAATTTGTCCCCCATCTAACCATACTAAAAATATTGAGCTACGACAAACAGGGGCCGAGTAATTAAGCTAAACGTAAACAAACAACCCGTCGATAGGAAATGCATTAGACTATATTTTGCAGGGCCATAACTCTGTGTCTACTAGAGATACCGGGATGTCCTTAGGATATGTTATAGTCCAATTTGTCCTTCATCTAACCATACTAAAAACTTTGGGCTACGACAAACAGGGGCCGAGTACTTAAGCAAAACGTAAAGAAACAAACCCCCTCCATAGGAAATGAGTTAGACTATACTTTGCAGGCTCGTAACTCTGTTTCTACTGGAGATACGGGGATGTCCTTTGAGTATTTTATAGTCCAATTTGTCCCCCATCTAACCATACTAAAAACATTGAGCTACGACAAACAGGGGCCGAGTAATTAAGCAAAATGTTCGTCAACTTTGGTATCGTCTCACTTATTTTTATTATGTTACTTATGATTTTTGCACTAAACTTTGGAGGCTCATAACTCTTGTTCTACAAGAGATACTGGGATCTCCTTTGGATATGTTATAGTACTCTTTGCTCCCCATACAAGGATACTTTAAACTTGAGGCTACCTCAATATCGTCGTCAACTTATTTTTTGTCTCACTTATTGTTAGAAGGTTACTTTTGATTTTTGAAAATAAACTTTGCAGGCTCGTAACTCTGGTTCTACCAGAGATACGGGATGTAAATAATGTGACCTTGACACAAATGTTCGGAAAATTATAAAGGTCTTTGCATGTTCCAAGCAAAAAAAAAAACTTCGCGGTTTCGAACCTGTGGCCTTCCGGGAGTGAGGCGGATGCGATAACCGCTACACTAAAGATATGCTATTATTTTTAATCGAAAGAACAGGGTCAAGTAATTAAGCAATACGTGAACAAACAAACCCCTCCATAGAAAATGCATTAGACTATACTTTGCAGGGCCATAACTCTGTGTCTACTAGAGATACCGGGATGTCCTTAGGATATGTTATAGTCCAATTTGTCCTTCATCTAACCATACTAAAAACTTTGGGCTACGACAAACAGGGGCCGAGTACTTAAGCAAAACGTAAAGAAACAAACCCCCTCCATAGGAAATGAGTTAGACTATACTTTGCAGGCTCGTAACTCTGTTTCTACTGGAGATACGGGGATGTCCTTTGAGTATTTTATAGTCCAATTTGTCCCCCATCTAACCATACTAAAAACATTGAGCTACGACAGACAGGGGCCGAGTAATTAAGCTAAACGTAAACAAACAACCCGTCCATAGGAAATGCATTAGACTATACTTTGCAGGCCCATAACTCTGTGTCTACAAGAGATACGGGGATGTCCTTAGGATATGATATAGTTAAAATTGTCCCCCATCTAACCATACTAAAAACATTGAGCTACGACAAACAGGGGCCGAGATATTAAGCAAAATGTTCGTCAACTTTGGTATCGTCTCACTTATTTTTATTATGTTACTTATGATTTTTGCACTAAACTTTGGAGGCTAATAACTCTTGTTCTACAAGAGATACTGGGATCTCCTTTGGATATGTTATAGTACTCTTTGCTCCCCATACAAGGATACTTTAAACTTGAGGCTACCTCAATATCGTCGTCAACTTATTTTTTGTCTCACTTATTGTTAGAAGGTTACTTTTGATTTTTGAAAATAAACTTTGCAGGCTCGTAACTCTGGTTCTACCAGAGATACGGGGATGTAAATAATGTGACCTTGACACAAATGTTCGGATAATTATAAAGGTCTTTGCATGTTCCAAGCAAAAAAAAAACTTCGCGGTTTCGAACCTGTGGCCTTCCGGGAGTGAGGCGGATGCGATAACGCTACACTAAAGATATGCTATTATTTTTAATCGAAAGAACAGGGTCAAGTAATTAAGCAATACGTGAACAAACAAACCCCTCCATAGAAAATGCATTAGACTATACTTTGCAGGCTCGTAACTCTGTTTCTACTGTAGATAAGGCGATGTCCTTTGAGTATGTTATATTCCAATTTGTCTCCCATCTAACCATACTAAAAACATTGAGCTACGACAAACAGGGGCCGAGTAATTAAGCTAAACGTAAACAAACAACCCGTCCATAGGAAATGCATTAGACTATACTTTGCAGGCCCATAACTCTGTGTCTACAAGAGATACGGGGATGTCCTTAGGATATGATATAGTTAAAATTGTCCCCCATCTAACCATACTAAAAACATTGAGCTACGACAAACAGGGGCCGAGATATTAAGCAAAATGTTCGTCAACTTTGGTATCGTCTCACTTATTTTTATTATGTTACTTATGATTTTTGCACTAAACTTTGGAGGCTAATAACTCTTGTTCTACAAGAGATACTGGGATCTCCTTTGGATATGTTATAGTACTCTTTGCTCCCCATACAAGGATACTTTAAACTTGAGGCTACCTCAATATCGTCGTCAACTTATTTTTTGTCTCACTTATTGTTAGAAGGTTACTTTTGATTTTTGAAAATAAACTTTGCAGGCTCGTAACTCTGGTTCTACCAGAGATACGGGGATGTAAATAATGTGACCTTGACACAAATGTTCGGATAATTATAAAGGTCTTTGCATGTTCCAAGCAAAAAAAAAACTTCGCGGTTTCGAACCTGTGGCCTTCCGGGAGTGAGGCGGATGCGATAACCGCTACACTAAAGATATGCTATTATTTTTAATCGAAAGAACAGGGTCAAGTAATTAAGCAATACGTGAACAAACAAACCCCTCCATAGAAAATGCATTAGACTATACTTTGCAGGCTCGTAACTCTGTGTCTACTGGAGATACGGGGATGTCCTTTGAGTATGTTATAGTCCAATTTGCCCCCATCTAACCATAGTAAAAACATTGAGCTACGACAAACAGTAGTCGAGTATTTAAGCTAATCGTAAACAAACAAACCCCTCTATAGGAAATGCATTAGACTATACTTTGCAGGCCCATAACTCTGTGTCTACTAGAGATACGGGGATGTCCTTAGGATATGTTATAGTCCAAATTGTCCTTCATCTAACCATACTAAAAACTTTGGGCTACGACAAACAGGGGCCGAGTACTTAAGCAAAACGTAACGAAACAAACCCACTCCATAGGAAATGCATTAGACTATACTTTGCAGGCTCGTAACTCTGTTTCTACTGGAGATACGGGGATGTCCTATGAGTATGTTATAGTCCAATTTGTCCCCCATCTAACCATACTAAAAATAATGAGCTACGACAAACAGGGGCCGAGTAATTAAGCTAAACGTAAACAAACAACCCGTCCATAGGAAATGCATTAGACTATATTTTGCAGGCCCATAACTCTGTGTCTACTAGAGATACGGGGATGTCCTTAGGAAATGTTATAGTCCAAATTGTCCTCCATCTAACCATACTAAAAACATTGAGCTAAGACAAACAAGGGCCGAGATATTAAGCAAAATGTTCGTCAACTTTGGTATCTTCTCACTTATTTTTATTATGTTACTTATGATTTTTGCACTAAACTTTGGAGGCTCATAACTCTTGTTCTACAAGAGATACTGGGATCTCCTTTGGATATGTTATAGTACTCTTTGCTCCCCATACAAGGATACTTTAAACTTGAGGCTACCTCAATATCGTCGTCAACTTATTTTTTGTCTCACTTATTGTTAGAAGGTTACTTTTGATTTTTGAAAATAAACTTTGCAGGCTCGTAACTCTGGTTCTACCAGAGATACGGGGATGTAAATAATGTGACCTTGACACAAATGTTCGGATAATTATAAAGGTCTTTGCATGTTCCAAGCAAAAAAAAAAACTTCGCGGTTTCGAACCTGTGGCCTTCCGGGAGTGAGGCGGATGCGATAACCGCTACACTAAAGATATGTTATTATTTTTAATGGAAAGAACAGGGTCAAGTAATTAAGCACTACGTGAACAAACAAACCCCTCCATAGAAAATGCATTAGACTATACTTTGCAGGCTCGTAACTCTGTTTCTACTGTAGATAAGGCGATGTCCTTTGAGTATGTTATATTCCAATTTGTCCCCCATCTAACCAAACTAAAAACATTGAGCTAAGACAAACAGGGGCCGAGTAATTAAGCTAAACGTAAACAAACAACCCGTCCAAAGGAAATGCATTAGACTATGCTTTGCAGGCCCATAACTCTGTGTCTACTAGAGATACGGGGATGTCCTTAGGATTTGTTACAGTCCAAATTGTCCTTCATCTAACCATACTAAAAACTTTGGGCTACGACAAACAGGGGCCGAGTACTTAAGCAAAACGTAACGAAACAAACCCCCTCCATAGGAAATGCATTAGACTATACTTTGCAGGCTCGTAACTCTGTTTCTACTGGAGATACGGGGATGTCCTATGAGTATGTTATAGTCCAATTTGTCCCCCATCTAACCATACTAAAAATAATGAGCTACGACAAACAGGGGCCGAGTAATTAAGCTAAACGTAAACAAACAACCCGTCCATAGGAAATGCATTAGACTATATTTTGCAGGCCCATAACTCTGTGTCTACTAGAGATACGGGGATGTCCTTAGGATATGTTATAGTCCAAATTGTCCTTCATCTAACCATACTAAAAACTTTGGGCTACGACAAACAGGGGCCGAGTGCTTAAGCAAAACGTAACGAAACAAACCCCCTCCATAGGAAATGCATTAGACTATACTTTGCAGGCTCGTAACTCTGTTTCTACTGGAGATACGGGGATGTCCTATGAGTATGTTATAGTCCAATTTGTCCCCCATCTAACCATACTAAAAATAATGACCTACGACAAACAGGGGCCGAGTAATTAAGCTAAACGTAAACAAACAACCCGTCCATAGGAAATGCATCAGACTATACTTTGCAGGCCCATAACTCTGTGTCTACAAGAGATACGGGGATGTCCTTAGATTATGATATAGTTAAAATTGTCCCCCATCTAACCATACTAAAAACATTGAGCTACGAGAAACAGGGGTCGAGATATTAAGCAAAATGTTCGTCAACTTTGGTATCGTCTCACTTATTTTTATTATGTTACTTATGATTTTTGCACTAAACTTTGGAGGCTAATAACTCTTGTTCTACAAGAGATACTGGGATCTCCTTTGGATATGTTATAGTACTGTTTGCTCCCCATACAAGGATACTTTAAACTTGAGGCTACCTCAATATCGTCGTCAACTTATTTTTTGTCTCACTTATTGTTAGAAGGTTACTTTTGATTTTTGAAAATAAACTTTGCAGGCTCGTAACTCTGGTTCTACCAGAGATACGGGGATGTAAATAATGTGACCTTGACACAAATGTTCGGATAATTATAAAGGTCTTTGCATGTTCCAAGCAAAAAAAAAACTTCGCGGTTTCGAACCTGTGGCCTTCCGGGAGTGAGGCGGATGCGATAACCGCTACACTAAAGATATGCTATTATTTTTAATCGAAAGAACAGGGTCAAGTAATTAAGCAATACGTGAACAAACAAACCCCTCCATAGAAAATGCATTAGACTATACTTTGCAGGCTCGTAACTCTGTTTCTACTGGAGATACGGGGATGTCCTATGAGTATGTTATAGTCCAATTTGTCCCCCATCTAACCATACTAAAAATAATCACCTACGACAAACAGGGGCCGAGTAATTAAGCTAAACGTAAACAAACAACCCGTCCATAGGAAATGCATTAGACTATATTTTGCAGGCCCATAACTCTGTGTCTACTAGAGATACGGGGATGTCCTTAGGAAATGTTATAGTCCAAATTGTCCCCCATCTAACCATACTAAAAACATTGAGCTACGACAAACAAGGGCCGAGATATTAAGCAAAATGTTCGTCAACTTTGGTATCGTCTCACTTATTTTTATTATGTTACTTATGATTTTTGCACTAAACTTTGGAGGCTCATAACTCTTGTTCTACAAGAGATACTGGGATCTCCTTTGGATATGTTATAGTACTCTTTGCTCCCCATACAAGGATACTTTAAACTTGAGGCTACCTCAATATCGTCGTCAACTTATTTTTTGTCTCACTTATTGTTAGAAGGTTACTTTTGATTTTTGAAAATAAACTTTGCAGGCTCGTAACTCTGGTTCTACCAGAGATACGGGGATGTAAATAATGTGACCTTGACACAAATGTTCGGATAATTATAAAGGTCTTTGCATGTTCCAAGCAAAAGAAAAAACTTCGCGGTTTCGAACCTGTGGCCTTCCGGGAGTGAGGCGGATGCGATAACCGCTACACTAAAGATATGTTATTATTTTTAATCGAAAGAACAGGGTCAAGTAATTAAGCAATACGTGAACAAACAAACCCCTCCATAGAAAATGCAATAGACTATACTTTGCAGGCTCGTAACTCTGTTTCTACTGTAGATAAGGCGATGTCCTTTGAGTATGTTATATTCCAATTTGTCCCCCATCTAACCATACTAAAAACATTGAGCTACGACAAACAGGGGCCGAGTAATTAAGCTAAACGTAAACAAACAACCCGTCCAAAGGAAATGCATTAGACTATGCTTTGCAGGCCCATAACTCTGTGTCTACTAGAGATACGGGGATGTCCTTAGGATATGTTATAGTCCAAATTGTCCTTCATCTAACCATACTAAAAACTTTGGGCTACGACAAACAGGGGCCGAGTACTTAAGCAAAACGTAACGACACAAACCCCCTCCATAGGAAATGCATTAGACTATACTTTGCAGGCTCGTAACTCTGTTTCTACTGGAGATACGGGGATGTCCTATGAGTATGTTATAGTCCAATTTGTCCCCCATCTAACCATACTAAAAATAATGAGCTACGACAAACAGGGGCCGAGTAACTAAGCTAAACGTAAACAAACAACCCGTCCATAGGAAATGCATTAGACTATATTTTGCAGGCCCATAACTCTGTGTCTACTAGAGATACGGGGATGTCCTTAGGATATGTTATAGTCCAATTTGTCCCCCATCTAACCATACTAAAAATAATGAGCTACGACAAACAGGGGCCGAGTAATTAAGCTAAACGTAAACAAACAACCCGTCCATAGGAAATGCATTAGACTATATTTTGCAGGCCCATAACTCTGTGTCTACTAGAGATACGGGGATGTCCTTAGGATATGTTATAGTCCAAATTGTCCCCCATCTAACCATACTAAAAACATTGAGCTACGACAAACAGGGGCCGAGTACTTAAGCAAAACGTAACGAAACAAACCCGCTCCATAGGAAATGCTTTAGACTATATTTTGCAGGCTCGTAACTCTGTTTCTACTGGAGATACGGGGATGTCCTATGAGAATGTTATAGTCCAATTTGTCCCCCATCTAACCATACTAAAAATAATGAGCTACGACAAACAGGGGCCGAGTAATTAAGCTAAACGTAAACAAACAACCCGTCCATAGGAAATGCATTAGACTATATTTTGCAGGCCCATAACTCCTAGAGATACGAGGATGTCCTTAGGAAATGTTATAGTCCAAATTGTCCCCCATCTAACCATACTAAAAACATTGAGCTACGACAAACAAGGGCCGAGATATTAAGCAAAATGTTCGTCAACTTTGGTATCGTCTCACTTATTTTTATTTTGTTACTTATGATTTTTGCACTAAACTTTGGAGGCTCATAACTCGCTCCCCATACAAGGATACTTTAAACTTGAGGCTACCTCAATATCGTCGTCAACTTATTTTTGGTCTCACTTATTGTTAGAAGGTTACTTTTGATTTTTGAAAATAAACTTTGCAGGCTCGTAACTCTGGTTCTACCAGAGATACGGGGATGTAAATAATGTGACCTTGACACAAATGTTCGGATAATTATAAAGGTCTTTGCATGTTCCAAGCAAAAGAAAAAACTTCGCGGTTTCGAACCTGTGGCCTTCCGGGAGTGAGGCGGATGCGATAACCGCTACACTAAAGATATGTTATTATTTTTAATCGAAAGAACAGGGTCAAGTAATTAAGCAATACGTGAACAAACAAACCCCTCCATAGAAAATGCATTAGACTATACTTTGCAGGCTCGTAACTCTGTTTCTACTGTAGATAAGGCGATGTCCTTTGAGTATGTTATATTCCAATTTGTCCCCCATCTAACCATACTAAAAACATTGAGCTACGACAAACAGGGGCCGAGTAATTAAGCTAAACGTAAACAAACAACCCGTCCAAAGGAAATGCATTAGACTATGCTTTGCAGGCCCATAACTCTGTGTCTACTAGAGATACGGGGATGTCCTTAGGATATGTTATAGTCCAAATTGTCCTTCATCTAACCATACTAAAAACTTTGGGCTACGACAAACAGGGGCCGAGTACTTAAGCAAAACGTAACGACACAAACCCCCTCCATAGGAAATGCATTAAACTATACTTTGCAGGCTCGTAACTCTGTTTCTACTGGAGATACGGGGATGTCCTATGAGTATGTTATAGTCCAATTTGTCCCCCATCTAACCATACTAAAAATAATGAGCTACGACAAACAGGGGCCGAGTAACTAAGCTAAACGTAAACAAACAACCCGTCCATAGGAAATGCATTAGACTATATTTTGCAGGCCCATAACTCTGTGTCTACTAGAGATACGGGGATGTCCTTAGGATATGTTATAGTCCAATTTGTCCCCCATCTAACCATACTAAAAATAATGAGCTACGACAAACAGGGGCCGAGTAATTAAGCTAAACGTAAACAAACAACCCGTCCATAGGAAATGCATTAGACTATATTTTGCAGGCCCATAACTCCTAGAGATACGGGGATGTCCTTAGGAAATGTTATAGTCCAAATTGTCCCCCATCTAACCATACTAAAAACATTGAGCTACGACAAACAAGGGCCGAGATATTAAGCAAAATGTTCGTCAACTTTGGTATCGTCTCACTTATTTTTATTATGTTACTTATGATTTTTGCACTAAACTTTGGAGGCTCATAACTCTTGTTCTACAAGAGATACTGGGATCTCCTTTGGATATGTTATAGTACTCTTTGCTCCCCATACAAGGATACTTTAAACTTGAGGCTACCTCAATATCGTCGTCAACTTATTTTTTGTCTCACTTATTGTTAGAAGGTTACTTTTGATTTTTGAAAATAAACTTTGCAGGCTCGTAACTCTGGTTCTACCAGAGATACGGGGATGTAAATAATGTGACCTTGACACAAATGTTCGGATAATTATAAAGGTCTTTGCATGTTCCAAGCAAAAAAAAAAACTTCGCGGTTTCGAACCTGTGGCCTTCCGGGAGTGAGGCGGATGCGATAACCGCTATACTAAAGATATGTTATTATTTTTAATCGAAAGAACAGGGTCAAGTAATTAAGCAATACGTGAACAAACAAACCCCTCCATAGAAAATGCATTAGACTATACTTTGCAGGCTCGTAACTCTGTTTCTACTGTAGATAAGGCGATGTCCTTTGAGTATGTTATATTCCAATTTGTCCCCCATCTAACCGTACTAAAAACATTGAGCTACGACAAACAGGGGCCGAGTAATTAAGCTAAACGTAAACAAACAACCCGTCCAAAGGAAATGCATTAGACTATGCTTTGCAGGCCCATAACTCTGTGTCTACTAGAGATACGGGGATGTCCTTAGGATATGTTATAGTCCAAATTGTCCTTCATCTAACCATACTAAAAACATTGAGCTACGACAAACAGGGGCCGAGTACTTAAGCAAAACGTAACGAAACAAACCCGCTCCATAGGAAATGCTTTAGACTATATTTTGCAGGCTCGTAACTCTGTTTCTACTGGAGATACGGGGATGTCCTATGAGAATGTTATAGTCCAATTTGTCCCCCATCTAACCATACTAAAAATAATGAGCTACGACAAACAGGGGCCGAGTAATTAAGCTAAACGTAAACAAACAACCCGTCCATAGGAAATGCATTAGACTATATTTTGCAGGCCCATAACTCCTAGAGATACGAGGATGTCCTTAGGAAATGTTATAGTCCAAATTGTCCCCCATCTAACCATACTAAAAACATTGAGCTACGACAAACAAGGGCCGAGATATTAAGCAAAATGTTCGTCAACTTTGGTATCGTCTCACTTATTTTTATTTTGTTACTTATGATTTTTGCACTAAACTTTGGAGGCTCATAACTCGCTCCCCATACAAGGATACTTTAAACTTGAGGCTACCTCAATATCGTCGTCAACTTATTTTTGGTCTCACTTATTGTTAGAAGGTTACTTTTGATTTTTGAAAATAAACTTTGCAGGCTCGTAACTCTGGTTCTACCAGAGATACGGGGATGTAAATAATGTGACCTTGACACAAATGTTCGGATAATTATAAAGGTCTTTGCATGTTCCAAGCAAAAGAAAAAACTTCGCGGTTTCGAACCTGTGGCCTTCCGGGAGTGAGGCGGATGCGATAACCGCTACACTAAAGATATGTTATTATTTTTAATCGAAAGAACAGGGTCAAGTAATTAAGCAATACGTGAACAAACAAACCCCTCCATAGAAAATGCATTAGACTATACTTTGCAGGCTCGTAACTCTGTTTCTACTGTAGATAAGGCGATGTCCTTTGAGTATGTTATATTCCAATTTGTCCCCCATCTAACCATACTAAAAACATTGAGCTACGACAAACAGGGGCCGAGTAATTAAGCTAAACGTAAACAAACAACCCGTCCAAAGGAAATGCATTAGACTATGCTTTGCAGGCCCATAACTCTGTGTCTACTAGAGATACGGGGATGTCCTTAGGATATGTTATAGTCCAAATTGTCCTTCATCTAACCATACTAAAAACTTTGGGCTACGACAAACAGGGGCCGAGTACTTATGCAAAACGTAACGACACAAACCCCCTCCATAGGAAATGCATTAAACTATACTTTGCAGGCTCGTAACTCTGTTTCTACTGGAGATACGGGGATGTCCTATGAGTATGTTATAGTCCAATTTGTCCCCCATCTAACCATACTAAAAATAATGAGCTACGACAAACAGGGGCCGAGTAACTAAGCTAAACGTAAACAAACAACCCGTCCATAGGAAATGCATTAGACTATATTTTGCAGGCCCATAACTCTGTGTCTACTAGAGATACGGGGATGTCCTTAGGATATGTTATAGTCCAATTTGTCCCCCATCTAACCATACTAAAAATAATGAGCTACGACAAACAGGGGCCGAGTAATTAAGCTAAACGTAAACAAACAACCCGTCCATAGGAAATGCATTAGACTATATTTTGCAGGCCCATAACTCCTAGAGATACGGGGATGTCCTTAGGAAATGTTATAGTCCAAATTGTCCCCCATCTAACCATACTAAAAACATTGAGCTACGACAAACAAGGGCCGAGATATTAAGCAAAATGTTCGTCAACTTTGGTATCGTCTCACTTATTTTTATTATGTTACTTATGATTTTTGCACTAAACTTTGGAGGCTCATAACTCTTGTTCTACAAGAGATACTGGGATCTCCTTTGGATATGTTATAGTACTCTTTGCTCCCCATACAAGGATACTTTAAACTTGAGGCTACCTCAATATCGTCGTCAACTTATTTTTTGTCTCACTTATTGTTAGAAGGTTACTTTTGATTTTTGAAAATAAACTTTGCAGGCTCGTAACTCTGGTTCTACCAGAGATACGGGGATGTAAATAATGTGACCTTGACACAAATGTTCGGATAATTATAAAGGTCTTTGCATGTTCCAAGCAAAAAAAAAAACTTCGCGGTTTCGAACCTGTGGCCTTCCGGGAGTGAGGCGGATGCGATAACCGCTATACTAAAGATATGTTATTATTTTTAATCGAAAGAACAGGGTCAAGTAATTAAGCAATACGTGAACAAACAAACCCCTCCATAGAAAATGCATTAGACTATACTTTGCAGGCTCGTAACTCTGTTTCTACTGTAGATAAGGCGATGTCCTTTGAGTATGTTATATTCCAATTTGTCCCCCATCTAACCGTACTAAAAACATTGAGCTACGACAAACAGGGGCCGAGTAATTAAGCTAAACGTAAACAAACAACCCGTCCAAAGGAAATGCATTAGACTATGCTTTGCAGGCCCATAACTCTGTGTCTACTAGAGATACGGGGATGTCCTTAGGATATGTTATAGTCCAAATTGTCCTTCATCTAACCATACTAAAAACTTTGGGCTACGACAAACAGGGGCCGAGTACTTAAGCAAAACGTAACGAAACAAACCCCCTCCATAGGAAATGCATTAGACTATACTTTGCAGGCTCGTAACTCTGTTTCTACTGGAGATACGGGGATGTCCTATGAGTATGTTATAGTCCAATTTGTCCCCCATCTAACCATACTAAAAATAATGAGCTACGACAAACAGGGGCCGAGTAATTAAGCTAAACGTGAACAAACAACCCGTCCAAAGGAAATGCATTAGACTATATTTTGCAGGCCCATAACTCTGTGTCTACTAGAGATACGGGGATGTCCTTAGGAAATGTTATAGTCCATATTGTCCCCCATCTAACCATACTAAAAACATTGAGCTACGACAAACAGGGGCCGAGTAATTAAGCTAAACGTAAACAAACAACCCGTCCATAGGAAATGCATTAGACTATACTTTGCAGGCCCATAACTCTGTGTCTACAAGAGATACGGGGATGTCCTTAGGATATGATATAGTTAAAATTGTCCCCCATCTAACCATACTAAAAACATTGAGCTACGACAAACAGGGGCCGAGATATTAAGCAAAATGTTCGTCAACTTTGGTATCGTCTCACTTATTTTTATTATGTTACTTATGATTTTTGCACTAAACTTTGGAGGCTAATAACTCTTGTTCTACAAGAGATACTGGGATCTCCTTTGGATATGTTATAGTACTCTTTGCTCCCCATACAAGGATACTTTAAACTTGAGGCTACCTCAATATCGTCGTCAACTTATTTTTTGTCTCACTTATTGTTAGAAGGTTACTTTTGATTTTTGAAAATAAACTTTGCAGGCTCGTAACTCTGGTTCTACCAGAGATACGGGGATGTAAATAATGTGACCTTGACACAAATGTTCGGATAATTATAAAGGTCTTTGCATGTTCCAAGCAAAAAAAAAACTTCGCGGTTTCGAACCTGTGGCCTTCCGGGAGTGAGGCGGATGCGATAACCGCTACACTAAAGATATGCTATTATTTTTAATCGAAAGAACAGGGTCAAGTAATTAAGCAATACGTGAACAAACAAACCCCTCCATAGAAAATGCATTAGACTATACTTTGCAGGCTCGTAACTCTGTTTCTACTGTACATAAGGCGATGTTCTTTGAGTATGTTATATTCCAATTTGTCCCCCATCTAACCATACTAAAAACATTGAGCTACGACAAACAGGGGCCGAGTAATTAAGCTAAACGTAAACAAACAACCCGTCCAAAGGAAATGCATTAGACTATGCTTTGCAGGCCCATAACTCTGTGTCTACTAGAGATACGGGGATGTCCTTAGGATATGTTATAGTCCAAATTGTCCTTCATCTAACCATCCTAAAAACTTTGGGCTACGACAAACAGGGGCCGAGTACTTAAGCAAAACGTAACGAAACAAACCCCCTCCATAGGAAATGCATTAGACTATACTTTGCAGGCTCGTAACTCTGTTTCTACTGGAGATACGGGGATGTCCTATGAGTATGTTATAGTCCAATTTGTCCACCATCTAACCATACTAAAAATAATGAGCTACGACAAACAGGGGCCGAGTAATTAAGCTAAACGTAAACAAACAACCCGTCCATAGGAAATGCATTAGACTATATTTTGCAGGCCCATAACTCTGTGTCTACTAGAGATACGGGGATGTCCTTAGGATATGTTATAGTCCAAATTGTCCTTCATCTAACCATACTAAAAACTTTGGGCTACGACAAACAGGGGCCGAGTACTTAAGCAAAACGTAACGAAACAAACCCCCTCCATAGGAAATGCATTAGACTATACTTTGCAGGCTCGTAACTCTGTTTCTACTGGAGATACGGGGATGTCCTATGAGTATGTTATAGTCCAATTTGTCCCCCATCTAACCATACTAAAAATAATGACCTACGACAAACAGGGGCCGAGTAATTAAGCTAAACGTAAACAAACAACCCGTCCATAGGAAATGCATTAGACTATATTTTGCAGGCCCATAACTCTGTGTCTACTAGAGATACGGGGATGTCCTTAGGAAATGTTATAGTCCAAATTGTCCCCCATCTAACCATACTAAAAACATTGAGCTACGACAAACAAGGGCCGAGATATTAAGCAAAATGTTCGTCAACTTTGGTATCGTCTCACTTATTTTTATTATGTTACTTATGATTTTTGCACTAAACTTTGGAGGCTCATAACTCTTGTTCTACAAGAGATACTGGGATCTCCTTTGGATATGTTATAGTACTCTTTGCTCCCCATACAAGGATACTTTAAACTTGAGGCTACCTCAATATCGTCAACTTATTTTTTGTCTCACTTATTGTTAGAAGGTTACTTTTGATTTTTGAAAATAAACTTTGCAGGCTCGTAACTCTGGTTCTACCAGAGATACGGGGATGTAAATAATGTGACCTTGACACAAATGTTCGGATAATTTTAAAGGTCTTTGCATGTTCCAAGCAAAAAAAAAACTTCGCGGTTTCGAACCTGTGGCCTTCCGGGAGTGAGGCGGATGCGATAACCGCTACACTAAAGATATGTTATTATTTTTAATCGAAAGAACAGGGTCAAGTAATTAAGCAATACGTGAACAAACAAACCCCTCCATAGAAAATGCATTAGACTATACTTTGCAGGCTCGTAACTCTGTTTCTACTGTACATAAGGCGATGTTCTTTGAGTATGTTATATTCCAATTTGTCCCCCATCTAACCATACTAAAAACATTGAGCTACGACAAACAGGGGCCGAGTAATTAAGCTAAACGTAAACAAACAACCCGTCCAAAGGAAATGCATTAGACTATGCTTTGCAGGCCCATAACTCTGTGTCTACTAGAGATACGGGGATGTCCTTAGGATATGTTATAGTCCAAATTGTCCTTCATCTAACCATCCTAAAAACTTTGGGCTACGACAAACAGGGGCCGAGTACTTAAGCAAAACGTAACGAAACAAACCCCCTCCATAGGAAATGCATTAGACTATACTTTGCAGGCTCGTAACTCTGTTTCTACTGGAGATACGGGGATGTCCTATGAGTATGTTATAGTCCAATTTGTCCACCATCTAACCATACTAAAAGTAATGAGCTACGACAAACAGGGGCCGAGTAATTAAGCTAAACGTAAACAAACAACCCGTCCATAGGAAATGCATTAGACTATATTTTGCAGGCCCATAACTCTGTGTCTACTAGAGATACGGGGATGTCCTTAGGATATGTTATAGTCCAAATTGTCCTTCATCTAACCATACTAAAAACTTTGGGCTACGACAAACAGGGGCCGAGTACTTAAGCAAAACGTAACGAAACAAACCCCCTCCATAGGAAATGCATTAGACTATACTTTGCAGGCTCGTAACTCTGTTTCTACTGGAGATACGGGGATGTCCTATAAGTATGTTATAGTCCAATTTGTCCCCCATCTAACCATACTAAAAATAATGACCTACGACAAACAGGGGCCGAGTAATTAAGCTAAACGTAAACAAACAGCCCGTCCATAGGAAATGCATTAGACTATATTTTGCAGGCCCATAACTCTGTGTCTACTAGAGATACGGGGATGTCCTTAGGAAATGTTATAGTCCAAATTGTCCCCCATCTAACCATACTAAAAACATTGAGCTACGACAAACAAGGGCCGAGATATTAAGCAAAATGTTCGTCAACTTTGGTATCGTCTCACTTATTTTTATTATGTTACTTATGATTTTTGCACTAAACTTTGGAGGCTCATAACTCTTGTTCTACAAGAGATACTGGGATCTCCTTTGGATATGTTATAGTACTCTTTGCTCCCCATACAAGGATACTTTAAACTTGAGGCTACCTCAATATCGTCGTCAACTTATTTTTTGTCTCACTTATTGTTAGAAGGTTACTTTTGATTTTTGAAAATAAGCTTTGCAGGCTCGTAACTCTGGTTCTACCAGAGATACGGGGATGTAAATAATGTGACCTTGACACAAATGTTCGGATAATTTTAAAGGTCTTTGCATGTTCCAAGCAAAAAAAAAACTTCGCGGTTTCGAACCTGTGGCCTTCCGGGAGTGAGGCGGATGCGATAACCGCTACACTAAAGATATGTTATTATTTTTAATCGAAAGAACAGGGTCAAGTAATTAAGCTATACGTGAACAAACAAACCCCTCCATAGAAAATGCATTAGACTATACTTTGCAGGCTCGTAACTCTGTTTCTACTGTACATAAGGCGATGTCCTTTGAGTATGTTATATTCCAATTTGTCCCCCATCTAACCATACTAAAAACATTGAGCTACGACAAACAGGGGCCGAGTAATTAAGCTAAACGTAAACAAACAACCCGTCCAAAGGAAATGCATTAGACTATGCTTTGCAGGCCCATAACTCTGTGTCTACTAGAGATACGGGGATGTCCTTAGGATATGTTATAGTCCAAATTGTCCTTCATCTAACCATACTAAAAACTTTGGGCTACGACAAACAGGGGCCGAGTACTTAAGCAAAACGTAACGACACAAACCCCCTCCATAGGAAATGCATTAGACTATACTTTGCAGGCTCGTAACTCTGTTTCTACTGGAGGTACGGGGATGTCCTATGAGTATGTTATAGTCCAATTTGTCCCCCATCTAACCATACTAAAAATAATGAGCTACGACAAACAGGGGCCGAGTAACTAAGCTAAACGTAAACAAACAACCCGTCCATAGGAAATGCATTAGACTATATTTTGCAGGCCCATAACTCTGTGTCTACTAGAGATACGGGGATGTCCTTAGGAAATGTTATAGTCCAAATTGTCCCCCATCTAACCATACTAAAAACATTGAGCTACGACAAACAAGGGCCGAGATATTAAGCAAAATGTTCGTCAACTTTGGTATCGTCTCACTTATTTTTATTATGTTACTTATGATTTTTGCACTAAACTTTGGAGGCTCATAACTCTTGTTCTACAAGAGATACTGGGATCTCCTTTGGATATGTTATAGTACTCTTTGCTCCCCATACAAGGATACTTTAAACTTGAGGCTACCTCAATATCGTCGTCAACTTATTTTTTGTCTCACTTATTGTTAGAAGGTTACTTTTGATTTTTGAAAATAAACTTTGCAGGCTCGTAACTCTGGTTCTACCAGAGATACGGGGATGTAAATAATGTGACCTTGACACAAATGTTCGGATAATTATAAAGGTCTTTGCATGTTCCAAGCAAAAAAAAAAACTTCGCGGTTTCGAACCTGTGGCCTTCCGGGAGTGAGGCGGATGCGATAACCGCTATACTAAAGATATGTTATTATTTTTAATCGAAAGAACAGGGTCAAGTAATTAAGCAATACGTGAACAAACAAACCCCTCCATAGAAAATGCATTAGACTATACTTTGCAGGCTCGTAACTCTGTTTCTACTGTAGATAAGGCGATGTCCTTTGAGTATGTTATATTCCAATTTGTCCCCCATCTAACCGTACTAAAAACATTGAGCTACGACAAACAGGGGCCGAGTAATTAAGCTAAACGTAAACAAACAACCCGTCCAAAGGAAATGCATTAGACTATGCTTTGCAGGCCCATAACTCTGTGTCTACTAGAGATACGGGGATGTCCTTAGGATATGTTATAGTCCAAATTGTCCTTCATCTAACCATACTAAAAACTTTGGGCTACGACAAACAGGGGCCGAGTACTTAAGCAAAACGTAACGACACAAACCCCCTCCATAGGAAATGCATTAGACTATACTTTGCAGGCTCGTAACTCTGTTTCTACTGGAGGTACGGGGATGTCCTATGAGTATGTTATAGTCCAATTTGTCCCCCATCTAACCATACTAAAAATAATGAGCTACGACAAACAGGGGCCGAGTAACTAAGCTAAACGTAAACAAACAACCCGTCCATAGGAAATGCATTAGACTATATTTTGCAGGCCCATAACTCTGTGTCTACTAGAGATACGGGGATGTCCTTAGGAAATGTTATAGTCCAAATTGTCCCCCATCTAACCATACTAAAAACATTGAGCTACGACAAACAAGGGCCGAGATATTAAGCAAAATGTTCGTCAACTTTGGTATCGTCTCACTTATTTTTATTATGTTACTTATGATTTTTGCACTAAACTTTGGAGGCTCATAACTCTTGTTCTACAAGAGATACTGGGATCTCCTTTGGATATGTTATAGTACTCTTTGCTCCCCATACAAGGATACTTTAAACTTGAGGCTACCTCAATATCGTCGTCAACTTATTTTTTGTCTCACTTATTGTTAGAAGGTTACTTTTGATTTTTGAAAATAAACTTTGCAGGCTCGTAACTCTGGTTCTACCAGAGATACGGGGATGTAAATAATGTGACCTTGACACAAATGTTCGGATAATTATAAAGGTCTTTGCATGTTCCAAGCAAAAAAAAAAACTTCGCGGTTTCGAACCTGTGGCCTTCCGGGAGTGAGGCGGATGCGATAACCGCTATACTAAAGATATGTTATTATTTTTAATCGAAAGAACAGGGTCAAGTAATTAAGCAATACGTGAACAAACAAACCCCTCCATAGAAAATGCATTAGACTATACTTTGCAGGCTCGTAACTCTGTTTCTACTGTAGATAAGGCGATGTCCTTTGAGTATGTTATATTCCAATTTGTCCCCCATCTAACCGTACTAAAAACATTGAGCTACGACAAACAGGGGCCGAGTAATTAAGCTAAACGTAAACAAACAACCCGTCCAAAGGAAATGCATTAGACTATGCTTTGCAGGCCCATAACTCTGTGTCTACTAGAGATACGGGGATGTCCTTAGGATATGTTATAGTCCAAATTGTCCTTCATCTAACCATACTAAAAACTTTGGGCTACGACAAACAGGGGCCGAGTACTTAAGCAAAACGTAACGAAACAAACCCCCTCCATAGGAAATGCATTAGACTATACTTTGCAGGCTCGTAACTCTGTTTCTACTGGAGATACGGGGATGTCCTATGAGTATGTTATAGTCCAATTTGTCCCCCATCTAACCATACTAAAAATAATGAGCTACGACAAACAGGGGCCGAGTAATTAAGCTAAACGTAAACAAACAACCCGTCCATAGGAAATGCATTAGACTATATTTTGCAGGCCCATAACTCTGTGTCTACTAGAGATACGGGGATGTCCTTAGGAAATGTTATAGTACAAATTGTCCCCCATCTAACCATACTAAAAACATTGAGCTACGACAAACAAGGGCCGAGATATTAAGCAAAATGTTCGTCAACTTTGGTATCGTCTCACTTATTTTTATTATGTTACTTATGATTTTTGCACTAAACTTTGGAGGCTCATAACTCTTGTTCTACAAGAGATACTGGGATCTCCTTTGGATAAGTTATAGTACTCTTTGCTCCCCATACAAGGATATTTTAAACTTGAGGCTACCTCAATATCGTCGTCAACTTATTTTTTGTCTCACTTATTGTTAGAAGGTTACTTTTGATTTTTGAAAATAAACTTTGCAGGCTCGTAACTCTGGTTCTACCAGAGATACGGGGATGTAAATAATGTGACCTTGACACAAATGTTCGGATAATTATAAAGGTCTTTGCTAGTTCCAAGCAAAAGAAAAAACTTCGCAGTTTCGAACCTGTGGCCTTCCGGGAGTGAGGCGGATGCGATAACCGCTACACTAAAGATATGTTATTATTTTTAATCGAAAGAACAGGGTCAAGTAATTAAGCAATACGTGAACAAACAAACCACTCCATAGAAAATGCATTAGACTATACTTTGCAGGCTCGTAACTCTGTTTCTACTGTAGATAAGGCGATGTCCTTTGAGTATGTTATATTCCAATTTGTCCCCCATCTAACCATACTAAAAACATTGAGCTACGACAAACAGGGGCCGAGTAATTAAGCTAAACTTAAACAAACAACCCGTCCAAAGGAAATGCATTAGACTATGCTTTGCAGGCCCATAACTCTGTGTCTACTAGAGATACGGGGATGTCCTTAGGATATGTTATAGTCCAAATTGTCCTTCATCTAACCATACTAAAAACTTTGGGCTACGACAAACAGGGGCCGAGTACTTAAGCAAAACGTAACGAAACAAACCCCCTCCATAGGAAATGCATTAGACTATACTTTGCAGGCTCGTAACTCTGTTTCTACTGGAGATACGGGGATGTCCTATGAGTATGTTATAGTCCAATTTGTCCACCATCTAACCATACTAAACATAATGAGCTACGACAAACAGGGGCCGAGTAATTAAGCTAAACGTAAACAAACAACCCGTCCATAGGAAATGCATTAGACTATATTTTGCAGGCCCATAACTCTGTGTCTACTAGAGATACGGGGATGTCCTTAGGATATGTTATAGTCCAAATTGTCCTTCATCTAACCATACTAAAAATATTGAGCTACGACAAACAGGGGCCGAGTAATTAAGCTAAACGTAAACAAACAACCCGTCGATAGGAAATGCATTAGACTATATTTTGCAGGGCCATAACTCTGTGTCTACTAGAGATACCGGGATGTCCTTAGGATATGTTATAGTCCAATTTGTCCTTCATCTCACCATACTAAAAACTTTGGGCTACGACAAACAGGGGCCGAGTACTTAAGCAAAACGTAAAGAAACAAACCCCCTCCATAGGAAATGAGTTAGACTATACTTTGCAGGCTCGTAACTCTGTTTCTACTGGAGATACGGGGATGTCCTTTGAGTATTTTATAGTCCAATTTGTCCCCCATCTAACCATACTAAAAACATTGAGCTACGACAAAAAGGGGCCGAGTAATTAAGCTAAACGTAAACAAACAACCCGTCCATAGGAAATGCATTAGACTATACTTTGCAGGCCCATAACTCTGTGTCTACAAGAGATACGGGGATGTCCTTAGGATATGATATAGTCCAAATTGTCCACCATCTAACCATACTAAAAACATTGAGCTACGACAAACAGGGGCCGAGATATTAAGCAAAATGTTCGTCAACTTTGGTATCGTCTCACTTATTTTTATTATGTTACTTATGATTTTTGCACTAAACTTTGGAGGCTCATAACTCTTGTTCTACAAGAGATACTGGGATCTCCTTTGGATATGTTATAGTACTCTTTGCTCCCCATACAAGGATACTTTAAACTTGAGGCTACCTCAATATCGTCGTCAACTTATTTTTTGTCTCACTTATTGTTAGAAGGTTACTTTTGATTTTTGAAAATAAACTTTGCAGGCTCGTATCTCTGTTTCTACTGGAGATACGGGGATGTCCTTTGAGTATGTTATAGACCAATTTGTCCCCCATCTAGCCATACTAAGAATTAGGGCTTCGACAAACAGTAGTCGAGTAATTAAGCTAATCGTAAACAAACAAACCCCTCCATAGGAAATACATTAGACTAAATTCTGGAGGCTGGTAACTCTGGTTCTACCAGAGATACGGGGATGTAAATAATGTGACCTTGACACAAATGTTCGGATAATTATAAAAAAAAACTTCGCGGTTTCGAATCTGTGGCCTTCCGGGAGTGAGGCGGATGCGATAACCGCTACACTAAAGATATGTTATTATTTTTAATCGAAAGAACAGGGTCAAGTAATTACGCAATACGTGAACAAACAAACCCCTCCATAGAAAATGCATTAGACTATACTTTGCAGGCTCGTAACTCTGTGTCTACTGGAGATACGGGGATGTCCTTTGAGTATGTTATAGTCCAATTTGTCCCCCATCTAACCATAGTAAAAACATTGAGCTACGACAAACAGTAGTCGAGTATTTAAGCTAATCGTAAACAAACAAACCCCTCTATAGGAAATGCATTAGACTATACTTTGCAGGCCCATAACTCTGTGTCTACTAGAGATACGGGGATGTCCTTAGGATATGTTATAGTCCAAATTGTCCTTCATCTAACCATACTAAAAACTTTGGGCTACGACAAACAGGGGCCGAGTACTTAAGCAAAACGTAACGAAACAAACCCACTCCATAGGAAATGCATTAGACTATACTTTGCAGGCTCGTAACTCTGTTTCTACTGGAGATACGGGGATGTCCTATGAGTATGTTATAGTCCAATTTGTCCCCCATCTAACCATACTAAAAATAATGAGCTACGACAAACAGGGGCCGAGTAATTAAGCTAAACGTAAACAAACAAGCCGTCCATAGGAAATGCATTAGACTATATTTTGCAGGCCCATAACTCTGTGTCTACTAGAGATACGGGGATGTCCTTAGGATATGTTATAGTCCAAATTGTCCTTCATCTAACCATACTAAAAACTTAGGGCTACGACAAACAGGGGCCGAGTACTTAAGCAAAACGTAACGAAACAAACCCCCTCCATAGGAAATGCATTAGACTATACTTTGCAGGCTCGTAACTCTGTTTCTACTGGAGATACGGGGATGTCCTATGAGTATGTTATAGTCCAATTTGTCCCCCATCTAACCATACTAAAAAAAATGACCTACGACAAACAGGGGCCGAGTAATTAAGCTAAACGTAAACAAACAACCCGTCCATAGGAAATGCATTAGACTATATTTTGCAGGCCCATAACTCTGTGTCTACTAGAGATACGGGGATGTCCTTAGGAAATGTTATAGTCCAAATTGTCCCCCATCTAACCATACTAAAAACATTGAGCTACGACAAACAAGGGCCGAGATATTAAGCAAAATGTTCGTCAACTTTGGTATCGTCTCACTTATTTTTATTATGTTACTTATGATTTTTGCACTAAACTTTGGAGGCTCATAACTCTTGTTCTACAAGAGATACTGGGATCTCCTTTGGATATGTTATAGTACTCTTTGCTCCCCATACAAGGATACTT
Source organism: Phalangium opilio (assembly GCF_054372755.1). Taxonomy (NCBI): domain Eukaryota; kingdom Metazoa; phylum Arthropoda; class Arachnida; order Opiliones; family Phalangiidae; genus Phalangium; species Phalangium opilio. The sequence goes on from NW_028324255.1 coordinate 6,790,930, forward strand.
TAAACTTGAGGCTACCTCAATATCGTCGTCAACTTATTTTTTGTCTCACTTATTGTTAGAAGGGTACTTTTGATTTTTGAAAATAAACTTTGCAGGCTCGTAACTCTGGTTCTACCAGAAATACGGGGATGTAAATAATGTGACCTTGACACAAAAGTTCGGATAATTTTAAAGGTCTTTGCATGTTCCAAGCAAAAAAAAAAACTTCGCGGTTTCGAACCTGTGGCCTTCCGGGAGTGAGGCGGATGCGATAACCGCTACACTAAAGATATGTTATTATTTTTAATCGAAAGAACAGGGTCAAGTAATTAAGCAATACGTGAACAAACAAACCCCTCCATAGAAAATGCATTAGACTATATTTTGCAGGCTCGTAACTCTGTTTCTACTGTACATAAGGCGATGTTCTTTGAGTATGTTATATTCCAATTTGTCCCCCATCTAACCATACTAAAAACATTGAGCTACGACAAACAGGGGCCGAGTAATTAAGCTAAACGTAAACAAACAACCCGTCCAAAGGAAATGCATTAGACTATGCTTTGCAGGCCCATAACTCTGTGTCTACTAGAGATACGGGGATGTCCTTAGGATATGTTATAGTCCAAATTGTCCTTCATCTAACCATCCTAAAAACTTTGGGCTACGACAAACAGGGGCCGAGTACTTAAGCAAAACGTAACGAAACAAACCCCCTCCATAGGAAATGCATTAGACTATACTTTGCAGGCTCGTAACTCTGTTTCTACTGGAGATACGGGGATGTCCTATGAGTATGTTATAGTCCAATTTGTCCACCATCTAACCATACTAAAAATAATGAGCTACGACAAACAGGGGCCGAGTAATTAAGCTAAACGTAAACAAACAACCCGTCCATAGGAAATGCATTAGACTATATTTTGCAGGCCCATAACTCTGTGTCTACTAGAGATACGGGGATGTCCTTAGGATATGTTATAGTCCAAATTGTCCTTCATCTAACCATACTAAAAACTTTGGGCTACGACAAACAGGGGCCGAGTACTTAAGCAAAACGTAACGAAACAAACCCCCTCCATAGGAAATGCATTAGACTATACTTTGCAGGCTCGTAACTCTGTTTCTACTGGAGATACGGGGATGTCCTATGAGTATGTTATAGTCCAATTTGTCCCCCATCTAACCATACTAAAAATAATGACCTACGACAAACAGGGGCCGAGTAATTAAGCTAAACGTAAACAAACAACCCGTCCATAGGAAATGCATTAGACTATATTTTGCAGGCCCATAACTCTGTGTCTACTAGAGATACGGGGATGTCCTTAGGAAATGTTATAGTCCAAATTGTCCCCCATCTAACCATACTAAAAACATTGAGCTACGACAAACAAGGGCCGAGATATTAAGCAAAATGTTCGTCAACTTTGGTATCGTCTCACTTATTTTTATTATGTTACTTATGATTTTTGCACTAAACTTTGGAGGCTCATAACTCTTGTTCTACAAGAGATACTGGGATCTCCTTTGGATATGTTATAGTACTCTTTGCTCCCCATACAAGGATACTTTAAACTTGAGGCTACCTCAATATCGTCGTCAACTTATTTTTTGTCTCACTTATTGTTAGAAGGTTACTTTTGATTTTTGAAAATAAACTTTGCAGGCTCGTAACTCTGGTTCTACCAGAGATACGGGGATGTAAATAATGTGACCTTGACACAAATGTTCGGATAATTTTAAAGGTCTTTGCATGTTCCAAGCAAAAAAAAAACTTCGCGGTTTCGAACCTGTGGCCTTCCGGGAGTGAGGCGGATGCGATAACCGCTACACTAAAGATATGTTATTATTTTTAATCGAAAGAACAGGGTCAAGTAATTAAGCTATACGTGAACAAACAAACCCCTCCATAGAAAATGCATTAGACTATACTTTGCAGGCTCGTAACTCTGTTTCTACTGTACATAAGGCGATGTCCTTTGAGTATGTTATATTCCAATTTGTCCCCCATCTAACCATACTAAAAACATTGAGCTACGACAAACAGGGGCCGAGTAATTAAGCTAAACGTAAACAAACAACCCGTCCAAAGGAAATGCATTAGACTATGCTTTGCAGGCCCATAACTCTGTGTCTACTAGAGATACAGGGATGTCCTTAGGATATGTTATAGTCCAAATTGTCCTTCATCTAACCATCCTAAAAACTTTGGGCTACGACAAACAGGGGCCGAGTACTTAAGCAAAACGTAACGAAACAAACCCCTCCATAGGAAATGCATTAGACTATACTTTGCAGGCTCGTAACTCTGTTTCTACTGGAGATACGGGGATGTCCTATGAGTATGTTATAGTCCAATTTGTCCACCATCTAACCATTTTAAAAATAATGAGCTACGACAAACAGGGGCCGAGTAATTAAGCTAAAAATAAACAAACAACCCGTCCATAGGAAATGCATTAGACTATATTTTGCAGGCCCATAACTCTGTGTCTACTAGAGATACGGGGATGTCCTTAGGAAATGTTATAGTCCAAATTGTCCCCCATCTAACCATACTAAAAACATTGAGCTACGACAAACAGGGGCCGAGTACTTAAGCAAAACGTAACGAAACAAACCCCCTCCATAGGAAATGCTTTAGACTATATTTTGCAGGCTCGTAACTCTGTTTCTACTGGAGATACGGGGATGTCCTATGAGAATGTTATAGTCCAATTTGTCCCCCATCTAACCATACTAAAAATAATGAGCTACGACAAACAGGGGCCGAGTAATTAAGCTAAACGTAAACAAACAACCCGTCCATAGGAAATGCATTAGACTATATTTTGCAGGCCCATAACTCCTAGAGATACGGGGATGTCCTTAGGAAATGTTATAGTCCAAATTGTCCCCCATCTAACCATACTAAAAACATTGAGCTACGACAAACAAGGGCCGAGATATTAAGCAAAATGTTCGTCAACTTTGGTATCGTCTCACTTATTTTTATTATGTTACTTATGATTTTTGCACTAAACTTTGGAGGCTCATAACTCTTGTTCTACAAGAGATACTGGGATCTCCTTTGGATATGTTATAGTACTCTTTGCTCCCCATACAAGGATACTTTAAACTTGAGGCTACCTCAATATCGTCGTCAACTTATTTTTTGTCTCACTTATTGTTAGAAGGTTACTTTTGATTTTTGAAAATAAACTTTGCAGGCTCGTAACTCTGGTTCTACCAGAGATACGGGGATGTAAATAATGTGACCTTGACACAAATGTTCGGATAATTTTAAAGGTCTTTGCATGTTCCAAGCAAAAAAAAAACTTCGCGGTTTCGAACCTGTGGCCTTCCGGGAGTGAGGCGGATGCGATAACCGCTACACTAAAGATATGTTATTATTTTTAATCGAAAGAACAGGGTCAAGTAATTAAGCTATACGTGAACAAACAAACCCCTCCATAGAAAATGCATTAGACTATACTTTGCAGGCTCGTAACTCTGTTTCTACTGTACATAAGGCGATGTCCTTTGAGTATGTTATATTCCAATTTGTCCCCCATCTAACCATACTAAAAACATTGAGCTACGACAAACAGGGGCCGAGTAATTAAGCTAAACGTAAACAAACAACCCGTCCAAAGGAAATGCATTAGACTATGCTTTGCAGGCCCATAACTCTGTGTCTACTAGAGATACGGGGATGTCCTTAGGATATGTTATAGTCCAAATTGTCCTTCATCTAACCATCCTAAAAACTTTGGGCTACGACAAACAGGGGCCGAGTACTTAAGCAAAACGTAACGAAACAAACCCCCTCCATAGGAAATGCATTAGACTATAATTTGCAGGCTCGTAACTCTGTTTCTACTGGAGATACGGGGATGTCCTATGAGTATGTTATAGTCCAATTTGTCCACCATCTAACCATTTTAAAAATAATGAGCTACGACAAACAGGGGCCGAGTAATTAAGCTAAAAATAAACAAACAACCCGTCCATAGGAAATGCATTAGACTATATTTTGCAGGCCCATAACTCTGTGTCTACTAGAGATACGGGGATGTCCTTAGGAAATGTTATAGTCCAAATTGTCCCCCATCTAACCATACTAAAAACATTGAGCTACGACAAACAGGGGCCGAGTACTTAAGCAAAACGTAACGAAACAAACCCCCTCCATAGGAAATGCTTTAGACTATATTTTGCAGGCTCGTAACTCTGTTTCTACTGGAGATACGGGGATGTCCTATGAGAATGTTATAGTCCAATTTGTCCCCCATCTAACCATACTAAAAATAATGAGCTACGACAAACAGGGGCCGAGTAATTAAGCTAAACGTAAACAAACAACCCGTCCATAGGAAATGCATTAGACTATATTTTGCAGGCCCATAACTCCTAGAGATACGGGGATGTCCTTAGGAAATGTTATAGTCCAAATTGTCCCCCATCTAACCATACTAAAAACATTGAGCTACGACAAACAAGGGCCGAGATATTAAGCAAAATGTTCGTCAACTTTGGTATCGTCTCACTTATTTTTATTATGTTACTTATGATTTTTGCACTAAACTTTGGAGGCTCATAACTCTTGTTCTACAAGAGATACTGGGATCTCCTTTGGATATGTTATAGTACTCTTTGCTCCCCATACAAGGATACTTTAAACTTGAGGCTACCTCAATATCGTCGTCAACTTATTTTTTGTCTCACTTATTGTTAGAAGGTTACTTTTGATTTTTGAAAATAAACTTTGCAGGCTCGTAACTCTGGTTCTACCAGAGATACGGGGATGTAAATAATGTGACCTTGACACAAATGTTCGGATAATTTTAAAGGTCTTTGCATGTTCCAAGCAAAAAAAAAACTTCGCGGTTTCGAACCTGTGGCCTTCCGGGAGTGAGGCGGATGCGATAACCGCTACACTAAAGATATGTTATTATTTTTAATCGAAAGAACAGGGTCAAGTAATTAAGCTATACGTGAACAAACAAACCCCTCCATAGAAAATGCATTAGACTATACTTTGCAGGCTCGTAACTCTGTTTCTACTGTACATAAGGCGATGTCCTTTGAGTATGTTATATTCCAATTTGTCCCCCATCTAACCATACTAAAAACATTGAGCTACGACAAACAGGGGCCGAGTAATTAAGCTAAACGTAAACAAACAACCCGTCCAAAGGAAATGCATTAGACTATGCTTTGCAGGCCCATAACTCTGTGTCTACTAGAGATACGGGGATGTCCTTAGGATATGTTATAGTCCAAATTGTCCTTCATCTAACCATCCTAAAAACTTTGGGCTACGACAAACAGGGGCCGAGTACTTAAGCAAAACGTAACGAAACAAACCCCCTCCATAGGAAATGCATTAGACTATACTTTGCAGGCTCGTAACTCTGTTTCTACTGGAGATACGGGGATGTCCTATGAGTATGTTATAGTCCAATTTGTCCACCATCTAACCATTTTAAAAATAATGAGCTACGACAAACAGGGGCCGAGTAATTAAGCTAAAAATAAACAAACAACCCGTCCATAGGAAATGCATTAGACTATATTTTGCAGGCCCATAACTCTGTGTCTACTAGAGATACGGGGATGTCCTTAGGAAATGTTATAGTCCAAATTGTCCCCCATCTAACCATACTAAAAACATTGAGCTACGACAAACAGGGGCCGAGTACTTAAGCAAAACGTAACGAAACAAACCCCCTCCATAGGAAATGCTTTAGACTATATTTTGCAGGCTCGTAACTCTGTTTCTACTGGAGATACGGGGATGTCCTATGAGAATGTTATAGTCCAATTTGTCCCCCATCTAACCATACTAAAAATAATGAGCTACGACAAACAGGGGCCGAGTAATTAAGCTAAACGTAAACAAACAACCCGTCCATAGGAAATGCATTAGACTATATTTTGCAGGCCCATAACTCCTAGAGATACGGGGATGTCCTTAGGAAATGTTATAGTCCAAATTGTCCCCCATCTAACCATACTAAAAACATTGAGCTACGACAAACAAGGGCCGAGATATTAAGCAAAATGTTCGTCAACTTTGGTATCGTCTCACTTATTTTTATTTTGTTACTTATGATTTTTGCACTAAACTTTGGAGGCTCATAACTCGCTCCCCATACAAGGATACTTTAAACTTGAGGCTACCTCAATATCGTCGTCAACTTATTTTTTGTCTCACTTATTGTTAGAAGGTTACTTTTGATTTTTGAAAATAAACTTTGCAGGCTCGTAACTCTGGTTCTACCAGAGATACGGGGATGTAAAAAATGTGACCTTGACACAAATGTTCGGATAATTATAAAGGTCTTTGCATGTTCCAAGCAAAAGAAAAAACTTCGCGGTTTCGAACCTGTGGCCTTCCGGGAGTGAGGCGGATGCGATAACCGCTACACTAAAGATATGTTATTATTTTTAATCGAAAGAACAGGGTCAAGTAATTAAGCAATACGTGAACAAACAAACCCCTCCATAGAAAATGCATTAGACTATACTTTGCAGGCTCGTAACTCTGTTTCTACTGTAGATAAGGCGATGTCCTTTGAGTATGTTATATTCCAATTTGTCTCCCATCTAACCATACTAAAAACATTGAGCTACGACAAACAGGGGCCGAGTAATTAAGCTAAACGTAAACAAACAACCCGTCCAAAGGAAATGCATTAGACTATGCTTTGCAGGCCCATAACTCTGTGTCTACTAGAGATACGGGGATGTCCTTAGGATATGTTATAGTCCAAATTGTCCTTCATCTAACCATACTAAAAACTTTGGGCTACGACAAACAGGGGCCGAGTACTTAAGCAAAACGTAACGACACAAACCCCCTCCATAGGAAATGCATTAGACTATACTTTGCAGGCTCGTAACTCTGTTTCTACTGGAGATACGGGGATGTCCTATGAGTATGTTATAGTCCAATTTGTCCCCCATCTAACCATACTAAAAATAATGAGCTACGACAAACAGGGGCCGAGTAACTAAGCTAAACGTAAACAAACAACCCGTCCATAGGAAATGCATTAGACTATATTTTGCAGGCCCATAACTCTGTGTTTACTAGAGATACGGGGATGTCCTTAGGATATGTTATAGTCCAATTTGTCCCCCATCTAACCATACTAAAAATAATGAGCTACGACAAACAGGGGCCGAGTAATTAAGCTAAACGTAAACAAACAACCCGTCCATAGGAAATGCATTAGACTATATTTTGCAGGCCCATAACTCCTAGAGATACGGGGATGTCCTTAGGAAATGTTATAGTCCAAATTGTCCCCCATCTAACCATACTAAAAACATTGAGCTACGACAAACAAGGGCCGAGATATTAAGCAAAATGTTCGTCAACTTTGGTATCGTCTCACTTATTTTTATTATGTTACTTATGATTTTTGCACTAAACTTTGGAGGCTCATAACTCGCTCCCCATACAAGGATACTTTAAACTTGAGGCTACCTCAATATCGTCGTCAACTTATTTTTTGTCTCACTTATTGTTAGCAGGTTACTTTTGATTTTTGAAAATAAACTTTGCAGGCTCGTAACTCTGGTTCTACCAGAGATACGGGGATGTAAATAATGTGACCTTGACACAAATGTTCGGATAATTATAAAGGTCTTTGCATGTTCCAAGCAAAAGAAAAAACTTCGCGGTTTCGAACCTGTGGCCTTCCGGGTGTGAGGCGGATGCGATAACCGCTACACTAAAGATATGTTATTATTTTTAATCGAAAGAACAGGGTCAAGTAATTAAGCAATACGTGAACAAACAAACCCCTCCATAGAAAATGCATTAGACTATACTTTGCAGGCTCGTAACTCTGTTTCTACTGTAGATAAGGCGATGTCCTTTGAGTATGTTATATTCCAATTTGTCGCCCATCTAACCATACTAAAAACATTGAGCTACGACAAACAGGGGCCGAGTAATTAAGCTAAACGTAAACAAACAACCCGTCCAAAGGAAATGCATTAGACTATGCTTTGCAGGCCCATAACTCTGTGTCTACTAGAGATACGGGGATGTCCTTTGAGTATGTTATATTCCAATTTGTCCCCCATCTAACCATACTAAAAACATTGAGCTACGACAAACAGGGGCCGAGTAATTAAGCTAAACGTAAACAAACAACCCGTCCAAAGGAAATGCATTAGACTATGCTTTGCAGGCCCATAACTCTGTGTCTACTAGAGATACGGGGATGTCCTTAGGATATGTTATAGTCCAAATTGTCCTTCATCTAACCATACTAAAAACTTTGGGCTACGACAAACAGGGGCCGAGTACTTAAGCAAAACGTAACGACACAAACCCCCTCCATAGGAAATGCATTAGACTATACTTTGCAGGCTCGTAACTCTGTTTCTACTGGAAATACGGGGATGTCCTATGAGTATGTTATAGTCCAATTTGTCCCCCATCTAACCATACTAAAAATAATGAGCTACGACAAACAGGGGCCGAGTAACTAAGCTAAACGTAAACAAACAACCCGTCCATAGGAAATGCATTAGACTATATTTTGCAGGCCCATAACTCTGTGTCTACTAGAGATACGGGGATGTCCTTAGGAAATGTTATAGTCCAAATTGTCCCCCATCTAACCATACTAAAAACATTGAGCTACGACAAACAAGGGCCGAGATATTAAGCAAAATGTTCGTCAACTTTGGTATCGTCTCACTTATTTTTATTATGTTACTTATGATTTTTGCACTAAACTTTGGAGGCTCATAACTCGCTCCCCATACAAGGATACTTTAAACTTGAGGCTACCTCAATATCGTCGTCAACTTATTTTTTGTCTCACTTATTGTTAGAAGGTTACTTTTGATTTTTGAAAATAAACTTTGCAGGCTCGTAACTCTGGTTCTACCAGAGATACGGGGATTTAATAATTTGACCTTGACACAAATGTTCGGATAATTATAAAGGTCTTTGCATGTTCCAAGCAAAAGAAAAAACTTCGCGGTTTCGAACCTGTGGCCTTCCGGGAGTGAGGCGGATGCGATAACCGCTACACTAAAGATATGTTATTATTTTTAATCGAAAGAACAGGGTCAAGTAATTAAGCAATACGTGAACAAACAAACCCCTCCATAGAAAATGCATTAGACTATACTTTGCAGGCTCGTAACTCTGTTTCTACTGTAGATAAGGCGATGTCCTTTGAGTATGTTATATTCCAATTTGTCCCCCATCTAACCATACTAAAAACATTGAGCTACGACAAACAGGGGCCGAGTAATTAAGCTAAACGTAAACAAACAACCCGTCCAAAGGAAATGCATTAGACTATGCTTTGCAGGCCCATAACTCTGTGTCTACTAGAGATACGGGGATGTCCTTTGAGTATGTTATATTCCAATTTGTCCCCCATCTAACCATACTAAAAACATTGAGCTACGACAAACAGGGGCCGAGTAATTAAGCTAAACGTAAACAAACAACCCGTCCAAAGGAAATGCATTAGACTATGCTTTGCAGGCCCATAACTCTGTGTCTACTAGAGATACGGGGATGTCCTTAGGATATGTTATAGTCCAAATTGTCCTTCATCTAACCATACTAAAAACTTTGGGCTACGACAAACAGGGGCCGAGTACTTAAGCAAAACGTAACGACACAAACCCCCTCCATAGGAAATGCATTAGACTATACTTTGCAGGCTCGTAACTCTGTTTCTACTGGAGATACGGGGATGTCCTATGAGTATGTTATAGTCCAATTTGTCCCCCATCTAACCATACTAAAAATAATGAGCTACGACAAACAGGGGCCGAGTAACTAAGCTAAACGTAAACAAACAACCCGTCCATAGGAAATGCATTAGACTATATTTTGCAGGCCCATAACTCTGTGTCTACTAGAGATACGGGGATGTCCTTAGGAAATGTTATAGTCCAAATTGTCCCCCATCTAACCATACTAAAAACATTGAGCTACGACAAACAAGGGCCGAGATATTAAGCAAAATGTTCGTCAACTTTGGTATCGTCTCACTTATTTTTATTTTGTTACTTATGATTTTTGCACTAAACTTTGGAGGCTCATAACTCGCTCCCCATACAAGGATACTTTAAACTTGAGGCTACCTCAATATCGTCGTCAACTTATTTTTTGTCTCACTTATTGTTAGAAGGTTACTTTTGATTTTTGAAAATAAACTTTGCAGGCTCGTAACTCTGGTTCTACCAGAGATACGGGGATGTAAAAAATGTGACCTTGACACAAATGTTCGGATAATTATAAAGGTCTTTGCATGTTCCAAGCAAAAGAAAAAACTTCGCGGTTTCGAACCTGTGGCCTTCCGGGAGTGAGGCGGATGCGATAACCGCTACACTAAAGATATGTTATTATTTTTAATCGAAAGAACAGGGTCAAGTAATTAAGCAATACGTGAACAAACAAACCCCTCCATAGAAAATGCATTAGACTATACTTTGCAGGCTCGTAACTCTGTTTCTACTGTAGATAAGGCGATGTCCTTTGAGTATGTTATATTCCAATTTGTCTCCCATCTAACCATACTAAAAACATTGAGCTACGACAAACAGGGGCCGAGTAATTAAGCTAAACGTAAACAAACAACCCGTCCAAAGGAAATGCATTAGACTATGCTTTGCAGGCCCATAACTCTGTGTCTACTAGAGATACGGGGATGTCCTTAGGATATGTTATAGTCCAAATTGTCCTTCATCTAACCATACTAAAAACTTTGGGCTACGACAAACAGGGGCCGAGTACTTAAGCAAAACGTAACGACACAAACCCCCTCCATAGGAAATGCATTAGACTATACTTTGCAGGCTCGTAACTCTGTTTCTACTGGAGATACGGGGATGTCCTATGAGTATGTTATAGTCCAATTTGTCCCCCATCTAACCATACTAAAAATAATGAGCTACGACAAACAGGGGCCGAGTAACTAAGCTAAACGTAAACAAACAACCCGTCCATAGGAAATGCATTAGACTATATTTTGCAGGCCCATAACTCTGTGTTTACTAGAGATACGGGGATGTCCTTAGGATATGTTATAGTCCAATTTGTCCCCCATCTAACCATACTAAAAATAATGAGCTACGACAAACAGGGGCCGAGTAATTAAGCTAAACGTAAACAAACAACCCGTCCATAGGAAATGCATTAGACTATATTTTGCAGGCCCATAACTCCTAGAGATACGGGGATGTCCTTAGGAAATGTTATAGTCCAAATTGTCCCCCATCTAACCATACTAAAAACATTGAGCTACGACAAACAAGGGCCGAGATATTAAGCAAAATGTTCGTCAACTTTGGTATCGTCTCACTTATTTTTATTATGTTACTTATGATTTTTGCACTAAACTTTGGAGGCTCATAACTCGCTCCCCATACAAGGATACTTTAAACTTGAGGCTACCTCAATATCGTCGTCAACTTATTTTTTGTCTCACTTATTGTTAGCAGGTTACTTTTGATTTTTGAAAATAAACTTTGCAGGCTCGTAACTCTGGTTCTACCAGAGATACGGGGATGTAAATAATGTGACCTTGACACAAATGTTCGGATAATTATAAAGGTCTTTGCATGTTCCAAGCAAAAGAAAAAACTTCGCGGTTTCGAACCTGTGGCCTTCCGGGTGTGAGGCGGATGCGATAACCGCTACACTAAAGATATGTTATTATTTTTAATCGAAAGAACAGGGTCAAGTAATTAAGCAATACGTGAACAAACAAACCCCTCCATAGAAAATGCATTAGACTATACTTTGCAGGCTCGTAACTCTGTTTCTACTGTAGATAAGGCGATGTCCTTTGAGTATGTTATATTCCAATTTGTCCCCCATCTAACCATACTAAAAACATTGAGCTACGACAAACAGGGGCCGAGTAATTAAGCTAAACGTAAACAAACAACCCGTCCAAAGGAAATGCATTAGACTATGCTTTGCAGGCCCATAACTCTGTGTCTACTAGAGATACGGGGATGTCCTTTGAGTATGTTATATTCCAATTTGTCCCCCATCTAACCATACTAAAAACATTGAGCTACGACAAACAGGGGCCGAGTAATTAAGCTAAACGTAAACAAACAACCCGTCCAAAGGAAATGCATTAGACTATGCTTTGCAGGCCCATAACTCTGTGTCTACTAGAGATACGGGGATGTCCTTAGGATATGTTATAGTCCAAATTGTCCTTCATCTAACCATACTAAAAACTTTGGGCTACGACAAACAGGGGCCGAGTACTTAAGCAAAACGTAACGACACAAACCCCCTCCATAGGAAATGCATTAGACTATACTTTGCAGGCTCGTAACTCTGTTTCTACTGGAAATACGGGGATGTCCTATGAGTATGTTATAGTCCAATTTGTCCCCCATCTAACCATACTAAAAATAATGAGCTACGACAAACAGGGGCCGAGTAACTAAGCTAAACGTAAACAAACAACCCGTCCATAGGAAATGCATTAGACTATATTTTGCAGGCCCATAACTCTGTGTCTACTAGAGATACGGGGATGTCCTTAGGAAATGTTATAGTCCAAATTGTCCCCCATCTAACCATACTAAAAACATTGAGCTACGACAAACAAGGGCCGAGATATTAAGCAAAATGTTCGTCAACTTTGGTATCGTCTCACTTATTTTTATTATGTTACTTATGATTTTTGCACTAAACTTTGGAGGCTCATAACTCGCTCCCCATACAAGGATACTTTAAACTTGAGGCTACCTCAATATCGTCGTCAACTTATTTTTTGTCTCACTTATTGTTAGAAGGTTACTTTTGATTTTTGAAAATAAACTTTGCAGGCTCGTAACTCTGGTTCTACCAGAGATACGGGGATTTAATAATTTGACCTTGACACAAATGTTCGGATAATTATAAAGGTCTTTGCATGTTCCAAGCAAAAGAAAAAACTTCGCGGTTTCGAACCTGTGGCCTTCCGGGAGTGAGGCGGATGCGATAACCGCTACACTAAAGATATGTTATTATTTTTAATCGAAAGAACAGGGTCAAGTAATTAAGCAATACGTGAACAAACAAACCCCTCCATAGAAAATGCATTAGACTATACTTTGCAGGCTCGTAACTCTGTTTCTACTGTAGATAAGGCGATGTCCTTTGAGTATGTTATATTCCAATTTGTCCCCCATCTAACCATACTAAAAACATTGAGCTACGACAAACAGGGGCCGAGTAATTAAGCTAAACGTAAACAAACAACCCGTCCAAAGGAAATGCATTAGACTATGCTTTGCAGGCCCATAACTCTGTGTCTACTAGAGATACGGGGATGTCCTTTGAGTATGTTATATTCCAATTTGTCCCCCATCTAACCATACTAAAAACATTGAGCTACGACAAACAGGGGCCGAGTAATTAAGCTAAACGTAAACAAACAACCCGTCCAAAGGAAATGCATTAGACTATGCTTTGCAGGCCCATAACTCTGTGTCTACTAGAGATACGGGGATGTCCTTAGGATATGTTATAGTCCAAATTGTCCTTCATCTAACCATACTAAAAACTTTGGGCTACGACAAACAGGGGCCGAGTACTTAAGCAAAACGTAACGACACAAACCCCCTCCATAGGAAATGCATTAGACTATACTTTGCAGGCTCGTAACTCTGTTTCTACTGGAGATACGGGGATGTCCTATGAGTATGTTATAGTCCAATTTGTCCCCCATCTAACCATACTAAAAATAATGAGCTACGACAAACAGGGGCCGAGTAACTAAGCTAAACGTAAACAAACAACCCGTCCATAGGAAATGCATTAGACTATATTTTGCAGGCCCATAACTCTGTGTCTACTAGAGATACGGGGATGTCCTTAGGAAATGTTATAGTCCAAATTGTCCCCCATCTAACCATACTAAAAACATTGAGCTACGACAAACAAGGGCCGAGATATTAAGCAAAATGTTCGTCAACTTTGGTATCGTCTCACTTATTTTTATTATGTTACTTATGATTTTTGCACTAAACTTTGGAGGCTCATAACTCGCTCCCCATACAAGGATACTTTAAACTTGAGGCTACCTCAATATCGTCGTCAACTTATTTTTTGTCTCACTTATTGTTAGAAGGTTACTTTTAATTTTTGAAAATAAACTTTGCAGGCTCGTAACTCTGGTTCTACCAGAGATACGGGGATTTAATAATTTGACCTTGACACAAATGTTCGGATAATTATAAAGGTCTTTGCATGTTCCAAGCAAAAGAAAAAACTTCGCGGTTTCGAACCTGTGGCCTTCCGGGAGTGAGGCGGATGCGATAACCGCTACACTAAAGATATGTTATTATTTTTAATCGAAAGAACAGGGTCAAGTAATTAAGCAATACGTGAACAAACAAACCCCTCCATAGAAAATGCATTAGACTATACTTTGCAGGCTCGTAACTCTGTTTCTACTGTAGATAAGGCGATGTCCTTTGAGTATGTTATATTCCAATTTGTCCCCCATCTAACCATACTAAAAACATTGAGCTACGACAAACAGGGGCCGAGTAATTAAGCTAAACGTAAACAAACAACCCGTCCAAAGGAAATGCATTAGACTATGCTTTGCAGGCCCATAACTCTGTGTCTACTAGAGATACGGGGATGTCCTTAGGATATGTTATAGTCCAAATTGTCCTTCATCTAACCATACTAAAAACTTTGGGCTACGACGAACAGGGGCCGAGTACTTAAGCAAAACGTAACGACACAAACCCCCTCCATAGGAAATGCATTAGACTATACTTTGCAGGCTCGTAACTCTGTTTCTACTGGAGTTACGGGGATGTCCTATGAGTATGTTATAGTCCAATTTGTCCCCCATCTAACCATACTAAAAATAATGAGCTACGACAAACAGGGGCCGAGTAACTAAGCTAAACGTAAACAAACAACCCGTCCATAGGAAATGCATTAGACTATATTTTGCAGGCCCATAACTCTGTGTCTACTA